>NW_026868110.1:200546-412540 GCF_020745735.1 Hemiscyllium ocellatum | reverse complement strand
AAAAAAAGGTAACCTGTTTATCCGGATTCAAGGGTCAGACACAGAATGTATTTTTAATGGGCTAGAAACAGAAAGGAATAGAAGACCGTGACTGTGGAGACTGATGAGGAGTAAAGTGACATCCCCCCAGTCCCCAATGTCTTCTTGACAGACAGAATAACATCAGATGTAGAGAAAGAAACAGAATATATTCGGAATAAGGATTTGCAAGTGACAGTGTAAATAAAACAGGATAATTTGAAATGGAATGGCCGAATAACGATTGATCAGTGTATGTGTGTTGTGTGTGTGTGTGTGAGAGAGAGAGAGCCTCTGTGTCTGTGAGAGTGTGTGAGTGTGTCTGTGTGAGGGCGTGTGTGTCTGTGTGTGTCTGTGTGTGTGAGTGAGTGTGTGTGCCTGTGTGTGTATGTGTGAGTGTGCGTGTGCGTGTGTCTCTGAGTGTGAGTGTGTGAGTGTGTCTGTATGTGTGTCTCTGTGTGTGAGTGTGAATCTGTGTGTTGTGGGTGTCTGTGTGTGTGTGTGTGTGGGTGTTAGTATGTGTGTGTCTGTTTGTTTGAGTGAGTGTGTCTGTGTGGTGTGTGTGCGTGTGTGCGTGCTGCGTGCATGCATGCAGATACATAAGACTGTTCATATGTGTGCACCATATCCAGAATGAACAAGAGATACATAGTTAACAAAAATGATGCACGTGATGTACAAAATTCATAAAAACGTTAACATGTTATTTAGTCTTCAGCTGAGATGTTATGTTCCCCTTCTTTTAACGTACCCTCTACCTCCTGCCTCTTCCTTGCATTCCCAGACCTAATCTCTAATTCTTGTCAGGATATATGTTATAAATTCCTGCTTCTTGTGTTCCAATTTATTTCAGTTAAACAATTTTCTACGGGAAACATATACATTGGCCTGCTGGGTTCTGTCAACAACTGTTGCCTGTCATAATGCTGGAGATCAAAGTTCTGGTATCAGACTGACATTTCAACATATAATTCTGTTGCACATACACTGTACAATGGACCACAACACACAGGAATTGTCAAACTAAATACAGAAATACATCTACATATGTCAGTCATGTAGACTTCTCTATTTTTATATCTCCATGTCGAAATTCTCTCTCTATCTGTCCCTCGATTTCTCTTTTAATCTAATTGATACATCGTCCAATCGTTCTTTCTGTCCTATGCCTCAGACTTCCCTCCTTCTGTTTACAGCTATTGCTCACTTTTGGTTGTGATGTCTTATAATTGAGTAATGTAACTACAGGTCATGAGGGAGCAGTTGGCCAGAGTTAGTTGGAAGGGAAGCTGAGCACGGGAAGATGGTGAAACAGCAATGACAGAGGTTTCAGGAGATAATTCAGCAGCACATCAGAAATTCACCTCCAAGTAAGAGGAACAATATTCAGCAGAAGACAAGTCAGCCGTGCGTGATAACGAATTCAGGGACAGCATAAAAACAAAGAAAATGCACACAATGTTGTGAAGATTATTAGGAATCCAAAAGATTAGGAAGTCTACAAACTCGAGCATGGATAACTAATAACAGCAAATGGGAGGAGAGGGTGAAATATAATATTACGCTTCTTAATCCTGTAAAATAATAACGAAACCGATTTTGAGATATATAACAAGGAAGACAGGGAGTAAAAAAACAAACAAAGGACTTTTGGAAAATGAGGCTTGAGTATTTATGGGAAGCAATGGAATGGGAGAGGAATTGAACAGATACATTACATCAGTCTTCACGGTGGAAGACACAAGTAAAATGCCAGACTTCAAGACAGTCAGGGTATAGAGGTGAGTATACTGACCTCAGTAAGGAGGAGGTGCTGGGAAGGTGAAGTTGAATCAATCAGCGAGACCAGTTGGTCTCGTAGTGACACGGAAGGCGATTGTTGCGGCATTGTTGGTGATCTTTCAGTAAACGTTGGAGTAAGGGAGGACTGGTAATGTAACCTCCCCGTTTAAGAAGAGAGGGACAAGAAGACAGGAAATGTTAGAAGGACTTATTGGATCTTTGGGTTTATGAAAAGATGTGTGGAGTATAAGAACAAGGAAGTTGTGAGTATATTGGAAATGGTGTGATTAGCTACAGCATAACAAGAGTTACGTTTACAATGCCATTGTGAATAGCAGAGATGAAAGTACGGTTAAAACAAAGGAAATCAGTTCGATGCGGACAGGAGCATTAGTGACAAAAAGAATGTTTCCTAGATCCTGCAGTGAGAATGTTCAGATAAGATTGTCAGTAAACAGACAAAAATGAATTTGAAAAGCACAATAAAATCTGTTGCTGATAAGGTCTCAACGTGCAACTATGTCGCCAATCCATATGAAGCTGAAAAAGCAAAGCAAGTGAGACAGCATCCTAGGAACAGGAAAGTCAACGTTTCAGGCTGAAAGACTTCATCAGGATTGGAGTGAGGGAAGGGGAACCGGGAAGTAATAGAGGGAGGGGCGTGGAGCTGTTGGAAGAGTAGGTGGAATGGCGATGGGGGATGCAGGCAGGGAATTATTGTGATTGGTCAGTGGGAAGGATGCAACAGACATACGGATGGGAAGATGGACAACTTTGGTCAGGTCAGGGAAGAGGACATGGGGTAAGGCTATGGGTTGAGAGACTTTGAAGCCAGTGAAGTCAATATTGAGACCATTGAGCTGTAAGGTCTCCAGCTGAAATATCAAGTTGTGTTCTCCAGTTTCTGTTTTGCTTCACTCTGACAGTGGAGAGACCAAAGATGGACCTGTTGCCGGATGAACACGGGGAGGGGAGTGATTGAAATGGATGACAACTGGAATGCTGCGTTTGTTCAAGCGTGCAGAGAGCAGATACTACATGAATATGTCCCTGAGTCTCCCTTTGGTTTCCACAACATAGAGGAGACCATGTTGGGAGTTGGTGACGAGCTCGGTGGGCCAGGATCAGGCTCTGTGTGGAGCATTGGTGCTCTTCACGAGACAACCAACTCGACTTTCCAGTTACCATTCATTTTAATTTCCACTCTCACTCGCCCAGCGACGTGACCATCCTTAGCCTATCCACTGTCAGAGTAACACCACTTGAGAGATTACCTTTGAAACTGATAGCCCAATGTCCTCAATATTGACTGAAGCTGCTTCAAAAGCCCTCCTCCCAGAGCCTTATCCATTGTCCCTTTTCCCTGACCAAACCCACCTGTATCTGTTCCATCCTTCCCACTGATCAATCACAGCAACCTCATACCTGCATATACCTACCACCACTATACCTACACGCCGCCCTTCCATATCCCATCACTCCATTTCTGGGCTCCTCTCCCCTCACCAGTCCTGACGAAAGTTCCAAGATCAAAATATTGCCTTTGCTGCTCCTATAAGTCTGTCTGGTCTGTTGGGTTTATCCAGCTCCAAGTTTATTAACTCTTACCTCCCGCACCTATCGTACTTCCTCCCTCCAAACTGTGGAACTAGGTGGTCTACATATAAGAAGAAATAAATTTGGACATGTGAAAAGAGCGCAGTCACATTCATAATATCTTAACAACTCAATACACACCTTCCAGATGAAGCAGCATTTCATTTGTACTCTTTCAATCCAGTATCCTGTCATTGTTGCTCACAATGCAGTCTCCTTTACATTGGGGAGACCAACAGAAACTGTTTTCAGGAACAGTCCCACTCTGTCTGTGGGAATAACCTGACCTTCTCATTGCTTCCCATTTCAATAACGTACCTTGCTGTCATGCTAACATTTCAGTCTTGGGCTGCTCTAATTCTCCAATGAAGCACAACTCAACCTTCAGTAACACTTCACTTAGACCTTGGTACGTTGTATCCTGAAGGAGTTTTTATCAATTCCATACTTCCACAACCTGACCGCAGTATGGCTGTTCTCCATTCTTCGCACATTCTTTCTCCTGGTCTCCCAATGAACTTGCCCTGTTTGTGAATCATTTGTCTTGCACTTAATTAAGATGCTGCCAGATCTGTTGTGTTTCTCCAGAAATGAGAAAGCACATTTGCAATTAACCAATAACTCTGGATACTTGAAATCTGAAACGAGAACAAAAAAGAAACTGCGAGCCTTGAATAATGCTCACTGCACCCAAATGATTAAGTCTGCTTTCACTACACGGATGCTGCCAGACCTGCTTAATTTCTATAGCAATTTCTGCTTTTCACCACGTTTCAAAGACATGTGTCAACTTAGCTCGAACGCTCTGTTCACCCTTTAGCGCCATATGCCTGGCAGTGAAAGACACAATTTCCGTGTCTCTGAAATGGCATAAAGCTGGCATCACTGACACTACAGAGTTCTTACTGTTAGTCAGGGAGAGAAACAGAGTGACATGCATTCACTCTAACACAGAAGGTAGCACATACTGGAAAGAACATAGAAAGAATATAGACCATAGAAAATACAGCGCAGTACAGGCCCTTCGGCCCTCGATGTTGCGCCGATCCAAGCCCACCTAACCTACGCTAGCCCACTTTCCTCCATATGCTATCCAATGCCCGTTTAAATGGCCGTAAAGAGAGAGAGTCCACCACTGTTACTGGCATGGCATTCCATGAACTCACGACTCGCTTAATAAAGAATCTACCCCTAACATCAGTCCTATACCTACCACCCTTGATTTAAAGCTATGCCCCCTCGTAATATCTGACTCCATACGTGGAAAAAAGTTCTCATGGTCAACCTTATCTAAACCCCTAATCATCTTGTACACCTCTATCAAGTCACCTCTCAACCTTCTTTTCTCCAATGACAACAGCCCAAGTGTCTCAGCCTTTCCTGAGGATTCAGATGATTATGTTAAAGGGTGTTGGGCAATGAGACAAATTGTAAGTGTGATACCATGGAGAGACCCTCAGTAGAATGAGAATATAAAATTGGAAGTGTGCCACATCAGAAACCAGCGTAGGTCACTGAGTACATGACTGATGGGTGACTGGGACTTGGTGTGAACTGGGGGACAGGGAGCAGGACTGTATTAGAGATATTGCACCTCAACCTGCGTGTTCCATGTGACGCTGTAGACCACAACAGCAACAGAAGCAAAATTATATTCAACCATAATCTGTAACTTTTTGCCTGGGACTATCCCTCAGTCTACCATTACCAATAAACGAATCTATGCTTCAGCGACGAGTGTGGTGAACATGCCAGTGCAGAACTATGTGTACCTAAAACTGATGGCAAACAATAAAGCTACCACACTTGACTGTTTACATTCCAAACAGCATGATTACCATCTGATAGGGAGGGCTGAATACTTGCAAGACCAAAAGATCAGTTCGAAGCTCTACAGTCTTGCCACATCCAATCATAAATGGATTAAACAACTCACTGCAGAACAGGGCCCAACACATGTCCCCCTCCTTAATAATGGAAAAGGCAAGCATGTAGTTATTTGCGACATACTCAGCCAGAAGTGTTGAGTCAATGATTTAACTCACCTCGTCAGTATGCCCACAGAATTACAGATGGCAGTGGAGGGTTGCTTTTCAAACTCAAGGCTTGTGACCAGTGGTATGCTACTCTATGTGACATGAAGAAACATCTGAACACAGTAGACATGACAAAGGCAATGTACAACAAGTCGTGTCCCTGGGGAAGCTGTTTCATTCCTGTTCCAAATCTGACATCTATCTGGCCATGTAGAAAATTGCACAACTTTGACAACTCCCTTAAGAAGAGAATAATTACAGTATGACCAACATCACCCCCACCATTCCATCATGACAGTCAAATGGTTGGGTGTTCTTTTTGACAAAGTTGTCAAGCAGCACAGAAATAAACTGCTCAGCGTGGTTTGCGATAGCTCCCTATGTGGCAATGGAAATGTCACTGGATTACTAATCCAGACCAGGCTAATGCTCTGGCAGCTGGTGGACGTTAATAACAGTTAATAAAATATCGATATCTAAAATCTGGTGTCAGTAATAATGACCTTGAACCCAATGTCAATTGTAAACAGCAATTTGTTTCCCCAATGTATTTTCAAGAAGGTGAATCTCACGTGTTTTCCTGGTCTAACCTAAAAGCGACTCCAGACAGAGGTTTCAATGGTCTCTGAAACAGCCAAGCAAGGCATTCAATTGTATCAAACTGCTTCGAGGTTTTAAAGGATAAAACCGGTCAGAACACTGGGCACTAATTTCTGCACCGGAAAATGTAAACACAGGCCTGTCAACCCTACAGAGACCCCCTTCCTAACATCTGAGAGCTTGTGATAACACTGACAGAGCTTTCCCACAGACTGCATACAAACATTGGGAAAGGAATAGGTAATTCAACACAGTGAGCCTCCCACGTTCTCACCATGCAGTCCTCACTTTGTCCTAATGTAATGGAAGGATGTGATCACAGTTTCCAGAATGCTGAAATGCCGACATTTCGACAGTATCCTGTAACATGAGCCAGTGCTTCATGGAATGATGGGGGAACAGAATATTTGTGTGATTTCAGGAGCGTTTTGGATTAACATTTGTTCTGCAGCTTTGTAAGTGGGAGTTGGGTCAGAACAGACTTCGACCCATTGGGCTGAATCTAACAATAATTTATCTCAGTGGCATTTACATTGAGCGTGACAGAGGGATCGTCTACACGAGGCTGAGCTAGTTTCCTGGTGCTAACTTATCTAATTCACTTCATTAACTACCCATCCCACCCCATTGTGTCCCACTCATTCAATACCAGCCCGATTCTAACAACCATCATAGCTGGGTGTACTCGCCATCGTCTGGATACCCACGGATATTCCGTGATCACTGGCATTGGTGCCATCTTTAAAAGGCCAAGGGGCACACGGCTGACCTTTCTCAGTTCAGAGCTGCCCTGCACAGTTTACCACAAGCATGGCAGATAAGAGGCAATTACACCACGGTTTGTCGACAGGGGTATGGAGGTCCTGGTGAATGGGCTAGCACAGAGAAGGACCATTCTCTTCCCAGAGGGGGCCACACCACCAGACCTACCGAGCATGGTCTGAGCTCACCACCCAGCTCAGTGTAGTATCTGCGGTCTGAAGAAATGTCCAGCAATACAGGACAAGCATTAATAACTATCCCTGCTCTGTCAGGATAAGGGTCACTGTATTGTCTCTGCTCCCTCACACTCACTGTATTTCTGCGATAGCACCGACCCCGAGCAAGGCTCATGTGCCATCACCCTCACTATTGCGTGCAACACCTTCCCTCTCTCTGTCTCTCTCTGCTTCTCTCAAATCCAGTATACCCACTACATTAAGAACGCTGCATGAGTACAACACTGTGGACAGACCCGGACCGAAAACCTCTTCATTCCGTCGCCCCCCCCCCCCCGCCCCCCACCTAGAGCAGTACGATCAGCAGGCTCCACACTCACTCACTCACTCCCTTTCTCCCAATCCAGGAGAAAAGGCTGGAATAGGACAGGAAGGGCCAAGCCGGGTGGTGGAGTGCCGGACATCTGTTCCATTAGACCCTTCCCCCCGCCATGTGGGGAGTACCCTGGTATGAGTCGGAGAGGACGGGGTGCCTCGTGTGGAGATTCTGAAACATCCATGTCCCACGGACCGAGTAAGGCGCAAGGTTCAGGGAAAGGTAATTCTCACGTTAAACCTGCTGGCAGCTCCGTTCCGTTTCCCCCATCCAACTTAGAAACCTTGGCCCTGATGCCATCTCGCTTTTTTATGGAGCTGGTACAAATAGAATACCCACGGTCTTGGTGGGCAGGAGGGTGGGCTCATAACACATCGTCACCACCACCTCCCAGGAAGGGAGCACGGAGACTCCTCCTACACTCCTCCTGTAAACAGCTCAGATACTGAAACTAAGAAAGTTACTGCTCTCCTCACTTGTCCTGACATCTTCAATAATCTGTGCTCAAATACACCCAGGTCCCTCTGCTCCTGCACCCCGTTTATAACTGTACAGCCTGTTTTCCTTCCATAGTACATCACCTCATATTGTCCTGAGTTGATTGTCGGATGAAATATACCTGAAATCTACAACAAGTTGGCGTTATCCTGTTGTTGTTGTAGTACACTGCCCTCCACATACTTTGCAATTCTTCCAGGTTTGGTGACATCAACAAGCATCGAAGTTGTCATAGTGTCAGACTCCAGTCAAAATAACTGAAAGAGAATGTGGCGCTGCAAAAGTAGAGCAGGTCAGAAAGTAATGACTGCAGATGTTGGACATCAAAGCCGACAGTGTGCTGCTGGAAAAGCAAAGCACGCCTGGATAGAATTCGGATTACAGACAGGACTGATGAAGGTCTTATACCTGTACTGACAATTCTCCTGGTCTTCGGATGCTGCCTGACCTGCTGTGCTTTTCAGGTACCACACTCTCAGCTTTGATCCCCAACATCTGCCGTCCTTACTTTAACCTGCAGAACAATTGAAATACTGACAGACTCACTGGTGTGATCAAGGCATACACTGATATCAAACGAGCGTCAAAAATAACAACACACACCCCAACCAAAGACCCAGAGAAAAAAAAAAGTCATGCTGCAAACAGAGAAATAGAAACAATGTGGCACACCTTACTGAGTGGGTGAAATAGTGAGAATTTATCACAGAGAAAGAGAAATACCGATCGACTCCCATGTTTGTCTCGTGTCAGTATATCTGTGTGTCTGTCTGTGTGTGTGTGTGAGCGCATGCCCATTTATTCTTATGTCTGCATCTGCGTGTATGTATTAGAGTGTGCAACTGTGCGTATTAGCATTTGTGTGTATCTCTGTGTGAGACTGGTCTGATGATCCCTGCGTTGCTTAATGTGATGGAATTCGACATTCTGCTGGCCTCTCCACTCCATTGCATAGACAGTGATGGAGGGTGAAAACCGTCTGGAATTCAGTCAGAGAGGGTGGGCAGCAGGTCACAGCATCATACAAGCTAACAGCAACATCAATAGAAATACACACAGACACACTCACACACACATGCATGCAGTCTCTCTCTAGAGGGGTGTGGAGAGGATTGCAGCTGTACTGGGGCTTATATAGAGAAATGTCTGGGCCCCCTCTGCCATGTACAATTAATTTGTCTTTGGGAGGTATTAATGACAAACAGTGCACATATTAAGGAGTGTTTCCACAGCAGTTGTCTTCAGTGAACCATTGATGGAATGAGACGAGATAATTTCATTGCACGTTCTGCTACTTGCATTTTATTTGCTCTACACTCTGACAAATGATAAGTGCGAAAGCATTCTCAATGACCCAATGTGCCAGCAGATCAATGCTAGACATGTCCACCTCCTTCTCTAATATCTCAGAGACAGCATTGCAAGGGATCAGACAAACTCCTTTATGTTGCCAAGGCTATTCTGTGAAGCATCGCATAGCCGCACAATGTGAGTGATTCGCAGTAATTGATACATTCTCAAACAAACGATGAGCTCTCCACTTTCCTCCGGTAGTCTAAAGATGTGCACGTTTGGTAGACTGACCATGCTAAATTGTCCATAATGCCCAGGGATCTGGAGCTTACATGGACTAGCCACTTGAAACACAGGGTTACCGGGATGGAAATGATTGTGTGACATTCTATGGCAGGTCAGTGTGAACTAGATGGACTGAATTCCACACTGATCGGATTCTATGAAACCTGTTGGTTGCACAGTGGAGTTGGTGAACCAGCAGTAGTTGATATTACATCCTTTTAAACAAACGAGGAAACAAGGTATTATCCCCCATTTCAATTAATCCACTGTTCCCAAAATAAGAGCGATCCCATTACACATTGTTACAGATGAGATCAGAACTCTGAAAAGTGATTAAGATGTTAATCTGGACCCTAACATTTTCTTATTTAAAGGTAAATGTAAGGTGCCATGTTCCAGATCCAATTCAATTGATCAAACGAATTGACATTACGCAAAACACAAATTATTCGAACACAATAGTAAAAGTATAATCAAAGAAAGATGAACGTGGAATAACTTAACTCGATTGGAAAACTGAGCCAAACTTAAAGAATTGTTTTACTACTAAACAGTTACTGTTCCAATGTGGGAACAGCTCATAAATACACCCTGGGCAAAAAGTTCAGAAAAACAAATTGCAGGGCAACGCAACTCCTGCAACCCAGAAGGGAAAATTCAGAGAGAGTAGCAGCCAGCTACATGTAGTGCAGTTTCCAACCCTGTTGAGATCCCGGCTACAACTGCTGCAAACTACCGACTATACGCCCTGGTTCTATGAGAGCTTGACTGTACTCATTGAGGCTGCTTCTATTGTTCCAACTTTAAGAAAAATAAACTAAGGCCTCACAAACTATTTGCTCTAGTTGCTCTGGAAGATTGCTCGATACCTGTGCCTGGAATTAACTTTAAAGAGCCCAGGATAAAATAATTTATCAAGATAGTCTGATTTCTCTTCAAAGAAGTTGCCAGTTCCGCTGATATTTTCCAAGATATACTGTTTTTTTGTTCATGATTTACAGCAGAACATTGTGAGTAGAGTTTTATTTTGATTTTCTTCTTGTGAAACTGAAGCCAGTGGGTGCTCCAGGGATCAGTCTATTTCCGTTATCAGAAGTTATTTTGGTTTCCGGGAAAAAAAAATCATTTGATTTAGAAACTTCCAAAGGTACTTCACTTTATTGATTCTGAGTTGAAGCCCTTGTATTAGGAAGGATATGCATTTTAGGTCTCTGTATAAGTGATTTTTCTCCTGCACTAAACAAGATCTTGAAAACCGTGTATCCGGTGAATACCTGATGGACATTCCCTCTTGTATGGGAGACTAAAACTAGGAAATCCCTTTTAAGAATAAGTATTCACTTTGACACAGATATTGGAAAGTCATTAATTTTTTTTTATAAAAAGCAGAAGAATCATGGTCACAGAGTCGAACAACATGGAAGCACACCTTTTGTTCAACTAATACTACCAACCTAAGTTTGGCCCATATCCCTCCAAACATTTCCTATTCTTGTACCTACCCAAACATCTTTCAAATGTTGTAACTGTACCTGCACCCACCACTTCCTTTGAAAGTGCATTTCACACACTAATATCTCTATGTAAGAACAAATTGCCCCACAAGTACTTTTGAAATCTTTCTCTTCTCACTTTAAATTATTCTTGCTGGTTTAGAAATCCTCCGTCCGAGGGAACAGAAACATGCCATTCACCTTATCAATATTCCTCATGATTTTATAATGTTACCCTTGAATCTTCTGCGGTCCAGGGAATCAAACATATGATCCGATCCAATCTCTCCTTATACCCCAATCCCTCCATTCTTAGCAACGTTCCGGGAAATATATTTTAACCCTAATCAGCTTTAACCCTAATGTCCTTCCTCTATTCTGAGTGATCAGAATGGACTCAGTACTCCAAAAGAGGCCTTATCAATGCCCTGTACAACCTCAGTATGAAATACCGACAACTATAGTGAAACGTCTGAGCGACCAAGGCAAACGTACTGAATGCCTTCTAAAATCCTTTTTCCACGTTTGATATAAAGTTCAAAGACTTATGTACCAAAATCCCTCGATCTCTCTGGCCTAAAGTACTACCTGGGGCCGTATAATTATGTGATTTACTTCATGCACTTGTTTATTTTACCAAAATGCAGTACCTCACATTTACTTTATCTAATCTCCATCTGTCACTCCTCAATCCATTGACCCAATTGAACAATATCTCTTTGCAATCGCAGACACCTGTCTCACTGCCCAATATAACAGCAATTTTGGTGTCATCTGTAAATGTACCAACCATGCCTTCGATATTATCATCCTGTCCTTTTACATCAATGACAAATGAAAGTCAATCCAGTACTGATCCCTATGGAACACTGCTTGTCGCAGGCTTCCAGGCCAAAGCAAAATCCTCTATTCTGTCTCCTTCTGTAAAACCGAATTTACATCGAGTTATCAAGCTTACCCGCAATCCCATGTGCTCTAACTTTATTAATTAGTCTACCATGCAGAACCTAATCAAAGGCTTTGCTAATGTTCATTTAAACAACACCTACCATTCTGCTACAATCAATCTTCCTGTTTACTTCATTTAAAACAAACTAAAATCATGTTTGTAAGACATGATTCCTCTCATACAAAACCTTTCTGACCAATACAAATCAGCCATTCCCTTTCCAGTCATGTAAATCTTATCTTTCAGAATGTCTTCCAACAACTTACTCGTCACCAATGTCAGACACACAGACTATCGTTTCCACGCTTTTCCTTCCAGCCTTTCTAAAGATGCAGTCTTACCCACCCTCCAGTCCTCCAGTAATTTACTTGTGTTTATAAATGATTCAACTATATCTGCTGAAACTTCCATAGTTTCAAATAACAAAGATCAATGAAAAAATAACGAAGAATATTATAGCACAGGAACAGCCATTCACCCCTGCAAGCCTGCGCCGACCCAGTTCTTCTATCAAAGCATTTTTTCTAAGGATCTGTATCTCTTTACTCCCTGCCCGTTCATATATTTGTCTAGAGAGGTCTTAAATGACACTATTGTGTCCACCATAATACCACTACTGGCAACGCGTTCCAGGAACCCCCACCCTCTGCATAATGAATTTACCACATATACCTCCCATCAACAGATCCAATCTCATGGCTCCTAGAAATTCAGTTCGCCACTCTGGGGAAAAAAATCTTCTTGCTATCCACCCTACCTATACCTCTCATGATATTGTAGCCCTCATTCAGATTCCCCCTCCGCCATCTCTGTCTTTCGAATGATAATAATCCTAATCTACTCAACTTCTCTTAATAGCTTGCACCCTCCATATCAGGTAATATCCTAGTGAACCTCTTCTGCACTCTCTCCAAATCATCCAAATCGTGTTGGTAATGTGGACGACCAGAAATGTACCAAATATAATGCTGAACCATAGTCTTATTGAACTGTAATATGACCTGCCAAATACTGTACTCAATACCTCGTTTGATGAAGGAAAACATTTCATACGTCTTCTTGACAAATCTATTGACCTGCATTGCCACCTTCAGGGATCAAATGACTTGAACAACCAGAAATCTCACTGTACATTAATTTTCCTCTGACATTTCCACTTACTGTATAATTCGCTCTTGAATTGTATCTTCCAAAATGCATGACCACGCATTTGACAGGATTGAACTCCATCTGCAATTTCTCAGCCCAACTCTCCAACCTACCAATCTTTCCTTCCACAGTGCCCTGGCATACACATGATCCTATTCTAGAAATTGATCAATCTTTATGGTTTCTCAGACCTTGCATGCACACAACACCCAAATCGCTCTGTGCTGGTCTTTTGTTTTCACAGTCTCTCTCCATATAAATAATCATTTGCTTTTTTTTATTATTCATTCTGAAGTGCTAGACATCACACTTTATTACAATTAACTCTATCTTCCAATTACATAGTGCAGATTACTTACATCCTTATCACACTATGCACTCCAACCTAGCTTTACCAGCATCGAATATGCATTGATTGCATTCTACATCCCCACCCCCCACCCCCCCACACACACACACACACACACACAGCAAAGAAAACCTTTAATACAGAGAATAAGCAACTGGGAGTCCAAGGGCTGACATTTGTGGTAATCCACTTATTATGGCTCTCTGAACTCACACAGATATATTCATCAAGATTCACTCCTTTGTGTCTGCACAAATGGTCAATCTCTGAACAATAACCCACAAGTTCCTACCTTGTGCAATACATGCTTTATATGGTAGTTCACAAAATGCTTACCAAATCTAATTACACAATCTAAGGTTTCACTTTTATTATCACTGCTTCTCCTTTTCATATAACTCGATTGAGTCTGTTCAATTCCATTAAGTTATTGTAAATCACAGTTTATTTTCCTGAATAATGGACTCAAGCAGTTTCCTAATAATAGACATAAGGCTACCTGGCCCTTATTTCCATGCTTTATGCCTTCCTCCTTCCTTGAAGACAGGCATCACAGTAAGACCTTTGAATCCACTGAAATCCCCTTGGACTGTAGTGATATTTCAACAAATGCCAGGAATATGTCTGGAGCACATTCTTTCGAAATCTGACTACTAGCTTTTGGTCGATAGTTTATTCATAATCATATCCTTTATCAAACGAGTTCTCCTGAAAAAAAGGCCTGCGATCCTTTGGGATATTCTCTGTCGAAACAGTGTCACAACCAATATAAAATAGTTGTTTGAGTTATTTGAGAGTTTCCGTTTTTCCTCTGGGAATTTCACGATGTCATCTTCCAATTGTTCCAAAAAAAGGTTTTAGCTATTCTTTTCTTTTTCTTATCGTTATTTCCACATGGAGCCTCATGTCATTTTTGTTTATACTTTGCAACAATTGACCTTCCTAAATCAATTGTCTCCAACTTGATTCGCTTTACAGCTTTCAACTGGTGGCCTCTAAAAAAAAGTCCCAAACTTCTGGTCTAGCAGCAATTTTCATCATTTGTGCACCTGTGTTGTCATTAGCAACTCACCCTGACTATTTTTGCTTATCATACAAAGTTTACAATCTCATCAATTCCTTTTTGATGTTTTAAAATTTGTTCACGGAATCATTGGCTAGGTCAGCATTAATTGCCTATCCCTAATTGCACAGAAGGCAGGTCTGAGACAACCATATTACTGTGGGACTAGAGTCACATGTAGGCCAGACCAGGTAAGGATGGCAGATTCCTTCCGTAAAGGACTTTACTGAATCAGAGAGGTTTGCCCAACAATTGACAATGGATTCATGGTCATCATGAGATTTTTAACTCGAGATTGTTTTCATGGAAATAAATTTTCACTATCTGCCGTGGCAGGATTTGAACTCGGGTCGTAGAAAGTTATCGGAGCCTATTAATTCAACAATTTAGCGATAATACCACAAGGCCGTCGTCTCCCAATCATGCTCGATTGTTGTGAAATGTTAATATAAATATCTGTCAATTTTATCAACTGAACTTCCTTTCAGTCTATCTTCCAGCTCATTGTTAGCAACACGTTCTTGGGCTGTTGATAATAACATAAGAACTAGGAGCAGGAGTAGGTCGTCCAGCCCTTCGACCCTGCTCCGTCATTCAATAAGATTATGGCTGATCTTTTTGTGGACTCAGCTCCACTTACTCAACCTCTCACTGTATCCGTTATTTTCTTCCATTGTCAGAAAAAAAAGCCTAATTTTAAAACAGTTTCCTGAATAGCGCCAATTACTTCCCGGGCAAGGAATTCCACAGATTAATAACCCTCTGGGTGAAGACATTCTTTCCCAATTCAGTCCTAAATCTGTTTCCTCTAATCTTGCAGCTATGCCCTCTTATGCTAGCTTCACCTGTCAGTGGAAACATCCTCTCTCTTTCTATATGATCCATTCTCTTCATTGTTTTATATGTTTCTCAAATTCTCATTGTTCTGAATTCCAATCAATATAATCCCAATCTACTCAGTCTCTCCTCATAGATCACCACCCAACCCAATGCCGGAATGTACCTCAGCTGCACCCCCTCCAGTGCCATCCTTTCTCAAGTACCGAGATGAAATCTACACACACTACTGCAGATGTGATCTCACAGCACCTTGTACAACTGCAACATTACCTTTCTGCTTTTCAACTCAACCCCTTGAGCAATGAAGGAGAAAATTACATTTGCCTTCCTAACCACTCCTTGTACCTGCAGTCCAAAAGTCTTTAATTCATGCCTGATCCTTCTCAAACTTCCAAGGGGTTTCCCCATGTGGATTCAAGTATGATCAGCTGACGATGACTAACATGGAGTTTCAATTGATTGACAGAGAAGAATTGTGAAAGTCATGAGTCAAAGTTGCTGATATCTCTGTCTGACAGGAAGCTTCACGTGTGACGCTTTGGGAAGTAAATGAAAATACAAGCAATGACACAGTGCCACCAGCTGTACAGGGGCTCAAATCATGGTCAAGGAGAGAAACAGAAAGAAACACATTAATTTTAAGCACACATCTGGAAGGGAAAACACGTTTGAGGGTCTATGAGAAATGATTTGAGGAATGAGACTAATTGGAGAAGTGATGCCCGAGACACTGATAAGAATGAGAACTTTAAAATGAGATATTCCCACACCAGAAGCAACTGTAGGTAAATAATTATAGGGGTGGTAAATGAATTAGATTTCGTGTGTTGATGAACAAGCAGCAGAGTTGAGGATAAACTGAGGTTCTGGAGAGTATAAAGTGCGACGCCAATAAGACAATTATTAGAACAGTTGAGACTGAAGCAGACCGAGACATGGATGAATGTTTTCAGAAGCAGAGTGTCTGAGGCAGGGATACAGATCGAGGCTGCAATACAGATATTTATATTAGGAAGAAACTCCATTCACTTTAAAATAAAATGCTGAAATTGTACACAAACTTGTTCAGGCTCAGGTAAAAGCTGAGAGAGGAATAAAGTCAGTGCATGTGGGAGATCACAGCAGAGTTTGATGATGCGGACTCGTCTGTTATAACAGAACAGTCAGTATTGGTTAATTCAGGAATAATCTATGGATCAGAAGGCAGAAATAGAAATGAATTTATTTACAAAATAGATTCTTTCCACACCCTCATCCAGCTCATTTTAAAAATGACAAAGAACAGTGGACCAAAATAAATCCTTGCAATACCACAGTGGTAACTGAACCCCTGGATGAACATTTCCCATCAACTAATACCGTCTGTCTTCTGTCAACTAGCCAACTTCTGATCAAAATCACTAAACAACCCTCAAACCCATGCCTCCGTATTTTGTGAAATAGGCTACCGTGGGGAACCTTATAAAATGTTTTACTGAAATCCACATACACCACATCAACCACTTTACCCTCATCCAGTTTATTGTCCACCTTCTCATATATTCCATCGGGTTTCTGAAGCACGACCTACCATTCACAAAACCATGTGTACTAGCCCTATCAACTTATTCCTTTCTAGATGATGTTAAATCCTATAACTTATAACCTTTTCCAATGCTTTATCCACAAATAAAGCAAGGCTCACTGGTCTATCATTCCCAGGGTTGTCTCCACTCCCCTTCTGGAATAAGAGAACAACATTTGCTATCCTCTAGTCTTCCAGCACGATTCCTGTAGACAATGACGACATAAAGATCAAAGCCAGTCTGCAATCTCCTTCCTGGCTTTCCAGAGAATTGTAGGATAAACCCGTACAACCCAATGGGACTTATTTATTTTGACGATTTCTAGAATTGCTCACACCTCTTCCATTTGAACCTCAGTCCCATCTAGTCTAGTGGCCTGTATCTCAGTGTACTGCTCGACAACATCATCTTTTTCCAGCGCGAAGAATGACGTAAAATATTTATTTTGCGCATTCCCATCTCGCCTGCGTCAATGCACAGCTTCCCACTACTATCTTTGTTTGGCCATAATCTTACTCTAGTCATTATTTTATTCTTGAAATACCTAGAAAACTCCTTAAGATTTTCCTTGAACCTATCTTCCAACGGCTTCACATGTCCTCTTCTGGCTTGTTTCGTGTCTTTCTTGAGATCTTTCCTGGCTAATTTGGAGATCTTAAGCGCTCTAACTGAGCCCTTCATGTCTCACCATAACATCAGACTTATTCTTCCTCTTGACAAGATATTCATCTTCTTTAATAAACCACGGCTCCCTCGCTCGACCACTTCATTCCTGTCTGACAGGCATATACTCTTAAAGGACACACAGTAGCTATTCCTTGAATAAGCTCCGCATTCCAATTGTACACAATCCCTGCAGTTTCCTTCCCCATCCTATACATTCTAAATCTTGCCGCATTGCATCCTATTTAAGCTTTCTCCCAGCTACTACTCTTGCCCTGCCGTATATACCTATCTCTTTCCATCGCTAAAGTAAATATAATAAAATTGTGATCGCTATCACCAATTTGCTCACTTACCTCCAAATCTAAAATCGTGCCCAATTCATTACCTAGTACCAAATCCAATGTGGCATCGCTCCTTTTTAGTCTGTCTACATATCGTGTACACATTGGACAAAAACTGACACATCTAAAGTACTTGCACGATAATGATCCCAGACAATATTTGGAAAATTAAAGTCTCCCATAACAATTACGCTGTCACTCTCGCTCGTGTCAAAAATCATTTTTGCTATCTTTTCCACTACATCTCTGGAACTATTTGGAGGCCTATAGAAAACTCCCAACAGGGTTACCTCTCCTTCCCTGTTTCTAAAACCAGCTCTTACTACCTCAGCAGACGAACACTCAGACGTCATTTTTGCCACTACAATACTGTCCTTGATTAACAATGCCACACCACCTTCCCCAACGCCCCCATCTCTTACAGTCTTCCCTCTTCTTACTGAAACATCTAAATCCAGAATCCTGCAATAACCTTTCCTTTCACTGCTCCACAATGTCTCCGAAATGGCCACAACATCGAAGTCTCACGTTCTAACCCATGCTGCAAGTTCACCCAAGTCATTCTGCATGCTCCTTGCATTAACGTAGACACACTGTAAATCAGCTTCTTGCTTGATGGTGCCCTCTTGCGACGTTGAAACCATTTTTCTTACCTCACTGTTCTTAACTTCCTGTATGTTGGAACTACAATTTTGGTTCCTATACCCCTGCAAAATTAGCTTAAACTGTTCCGGAGAGTATTTCAAATTCTCCCTCACTCAAGGCTATTGCTACCCCTCTGGTTCAGGTGAAGAGCATCCTGTTTGGAGATGTTCCATCTACCTCAGAAAGAGACCCAATTATCCAGGAATCCAAAACCTCTATCCTGCATCTTCCCTTTAGCAATGTGTTCAGCTCCTCTGGTTCCCTATTCCTCACCTATTAATTTCATGCAATTCTTTGTCATTATTTGTCATGGAATCTGCAATATGCCTCACAGTAAATCATTACATTTCCTTACCAGCATCTTCAAAACGAACAAACAAATCCACCCCGAGGGACAAGAGCAGCAGGTAGGTGGGAACACCACATTGACACGTTTCTCCGCAAGTCACGTGCTCATCCTGCCTTGGAAACATATTGTTCATTCAGAGTTTGTGAGTCGAAACTCTCGAATTCCCTCTGAATGTCATTTTGGTGCTATCTACACCAAATAGCCTTCAGCAGACCAAGAAACAATCAATTGCAAGATAACCTGCGAAGAACAATAAACAATGGCTACATAGACATATTCAACACATTACAAGTTATTCGGTTCACTGGTACTTCTGAGATTATTTTCTGTCATCCACCCGGAAAACAGAAACAATGTGCACACCTCGCATGGAGTAGGTTCTCTCCATCAGCTAATGGATACATAAATGGACAGCATTGTGGGAGATGATGTAATTTACATCTACTCCTCCCTGGGAAGTTCTGGATCATAGGAACTCAATAAAACCATGACGTTCATGGTTAATGTGAGCCCAGTCTTCACCTGGTGTAAGTCTAAATAATTTGTTGAAAGGGATTGGGTGACACAGCTGTGACACAACCTCTTCTTTGAACAAGATTTGCCTCACTCTGTGCTCCTGCTTTCCCAATTTGTTGGGGAAGTGTTCCTGGAAAACTCAGGATGTATTGGTCATATCCAAACTGCCTCAACTCCCTGCCCTAGCCCAACATCGTCCTCCGACCGCTTTACATGGCTTTCCCCATTCTAAAATGCTTTCTCAGTTTGTCAGTCACATTGAATATCCTAAGTGAATCTATGCTGCAGCTCAAGCACAACTGAGGAAAGCTCTCCAATTACTTTCCACAGAGTTAAGTATGTTACTTCCCACAAATACACAGCATGACCACTTATTGGTGATTATCATAGTTTCGTTCCCTGATCTCTTCTATTCATTTCCCTTTCTTTGGAGACAGTGTCAGATGTTCCAGTACTCTCAACAATTTGAATATTGGGACACTCCATCTCTCCAGCGAAATGAATGACTGTGTATATTGTACCATTTTCTGATGGTCAGCATCTTGAACACCAACACCAGTAGTACCTTTGGATGTAACATTGAAACATAGAAAACGTAGAAATACAGACGATAAGATGAGGCCATTAGGCCCTTCGATCCGGTCCCATCATTCATCGCAACATTGCTGATCATCCACCTCAGTAGGCCTAATGCTGCTTTCTCCCCATATCCTTCGCCCAAAGTGCAATAACGACCCACCTCTTCACAACGTTCAAAGTTTTGGCATCAACTACTTCCTGTGATAATGATTCCCAGAGGCTCACCACTCTTTGGGTGAAGGAATGGCTCCTCATTTCTGATATTAATTGTCCACCCTAAATCCTTGGACACTGACAGGTCTGGACACACTCACCATCGGGAATATCCTCCTGCACCTACCCTGTCTAGTTCTGTTAGAATTCTATTAGTCAATCTGAGATCCCCGCAACGCATTCGTCTGAACTACAGTGAAAACAATCCCTATCCTAGTCAAACACTGCTCATAAATCAGTCCTGCCAAACCCGGAATCAGTCTGGTAAACCTTCACTGTTATCCCTCAAGAGCAGCAAAATCGCTCCTCAGAAAAGGAGACGAAAACTGCACACAGAATTCTAGGTGCGGCCTCATCAATGCCCTGGAAACCTGCAACAACACATCCCTGCTCCTATACTCGAAATCTCCCACAATGAAGGCCAACATACCTTTGGCTTTCTTTACCGCCTGCTGCACCTGCATGACAAATTTCAGAGACTGGTTAGGCAGGACACCAAGGTCCCGCTGAGAAATCCCGTCTCCCAATTTATAGCCATTTAGACAGTAATATACTTTCTTAGTTTGCTTTCATAGTGAATAACCTCGCATTTATTCAAATTATACTGCATGTGCCATCGATTTGCTCGACTCACCCAGATTATGCTGAAGAATCTCTGCATCTTCGTCACTGTTCACCCTCCCAGCCAACTTGGTTGCATTTGCATTTGAGATTATACTTTTCTCTCCTTCATCCAAATCATGAATATGTATTTTGAATAGCTGGGGTCCCATCAGCGTCCGCTGTGGCAACCAATCACTATTTGACATCACTTGGCCTGAATCCCTGTTTACCCTTCCTCGTCAGAGATTCATCGAGATGCTTTTATAATGTTGTACTTGTAAGAGGCACCACTATTTCTTTTGGCAGTTCATTCCATATTCGTACCACCCTCTGCATGAATAAGTTGAATCTTACATCTCTTTTAAGTCTTTCCCCTCTCACCCTAAATAAATGTCCTCTAGTTCGAGACATTCCCACTCCAGGGAAAAATACCTTTTCTATTAACACTATCCATGTTCCTCGTGATTTTATAAACCTTTACAAAGTCAGCCAGCAGCCTCCGGAGGTCCAGGAAAAAGAGCTCCAGTCTATTCAAGCTCTCCCTATAGCTCAAATCCTCCAAACCTGGCAATATTATTGTCAATCATTTCTGAACTGTTTCAACTTTCAAAACATCCTTCCGATAAGAGGAAGACCAGAACAGCAAACAATATACCAAATATTGCCAAACCATTCCTGTAATGCCCCAAATTGACCTCCCAATTACCAACTCAATGCTCTGCCCAATAAAACAAAGCATAACAAAAGTCTTCTTCACTTTCCTCTTTACCTGCGACTTCAATTGCAAGGAACTATGAAGGTGCACTCCAAGGTCCCTGTTCTGCGACACAGCCCCAAGACATTTCCATTGACTGTAGAAATCCTGCTATGATTTGCCTTTCCAAAATGCAGCACCTCACATTTAGCTGAATTAAACTCCATCTGCCAGTTCTCGGGACTTTTTATTCTGAGATAGCGATCTTTGCTGTCCACAAGACCTCCAATTTTGGTGTTATCTACAGATAACTATACTTCCAGACCATCCATATAAATGATGAAAAGTTATGGAAACAACACTGATCATCGTGGCACCACCACCACCACACTCGGTGTTCTACCTTTGAGCCAGTTCTGTAGCTAAATGGCTAGTTCTCCCTGTATTCCATGTGGTCTAACCTTGCTAATCGGTCTAGCACCAGGAGCAGTATCGAACCCTTAGTGAAATACATATCGATCACACGTACCACTCTGCCATCATCAATCCTTTTCATCACTTCTTCAAAAAAACTCAAACAAGTTCGTGAGACATTAGTTTGCACACACAAAGCCATGTTGTTTAAACAAAATCAGTCATTGTCTTTCCAAATACATGTAAATCCTATCCCTCAGGATTCCCTCCAACAACTTGCCCACCACTGATGTCTAGATCACTGGTCAATTCTTCTCTGGTGTTTCCTTACCATCTTTCTGAAACAGTGGCACCATGTTAGCCAACCTCCAGTCTCCTGGCCCCTCACTTGTGACGAAGGATGATACAAATATCTCAGCAAGGGGCCCAGCAACCAGTTGCCGAACTTCCTATAGAGTTACAGGGTCAGGTCCTGGGAATTTATCCACCTATATGCATTTAACACATCCAGCACCTCCTCCTCTGTAATATGAACTTTAAAAAAAAGATTTCACCATCTACTTCCCACATTCTATAATCTTCTATGTCCTTCTTCACAGTTAATATTAATGCAAAATTTTCAATTAAGTCTCCCCATCTTCTGTGGTTCCACATGTAGGCTGCCTTGCTGATCTTTGGTTTTCGCTTAAACTTGTTTGATAAGAGTTAAAGCTAACGAATGGATATTATGACACGTTTCAATCCTTTTAGAATTTAAAAAAAGGACAGTAAGTCTGTGCAACACGCCTAATACAGTAAATAGTATGATAGAGACACTTACCAGGGACACCAATGATAGCGAGGATGGGATAATAACCAGCTTGGATCACCCAAAGTACACACGTGATCCGTGTTGACAAGGTTGGCCACTCCTGAGAAAGCCAGGAAAGACCAACGGATAAACTCCTGCCCATTGTCATTACATGCCAGTTTAATGCTATAAAACTATGATTCATTGCTGTAACATTCCAGTTTAATGTTGTTATATTCTGATCCGTTGCTGTAACATTACAGTCTAATGTTCTCAGACTCTGATCTCTTCTCTCCTTTTCTGTGGAGCTGCTGATCCCTGTTAGTGTCGAGATGATGTTTCTACAGATGCTATAGGCTAGCTCATTGATCGGACTCTGGTATTAATAGAAGAGAGAAACTCTCCAGCGATAATGTTAGAATCCATGGAGATTTGCATTAATTACAGTCACTGAACACAGAGCTCCAGTTAACTTCTTTCAATCTAACACCTTTTCTATGACAATGAAGCAGCACATTTAAGAGTCTAAATAGAAGACTTTGCGATCATTGAGGGAAGAATGGCTGGAAATAGTGGGGGGGGGGGGGGGGGGAATGACCAGAATCATTCTAAATTCCAACAATTTCATTATCAAGTTGCCTTCGAAATTTGCAGAGTACGAAATCTGGAAATAAAATAAGCTGTTGATTAGAAAGCATATTGTGTGTGTGTGTGTGTATATATATATATATATATATACACATATATATATAAAATACAAAGAGAGAGAGAAAAATTAGAACAATCTGGAGATGTGAGTGGAAAATTGTGCATAGCGAGTTCGATTCCTTCCTTTGACACAATGGGCTGAAGGGCCCATTTATGATTTCGAGATGTTTGTGATACATTGTGCATCAGAACGAAATATGTTCAAATTTTATTGAATTAAATTAGTTTAGGAATTATAATCCTATTGATTAAAGGTGAGTGAGAGTCTGCATAAGACAATAATCAAAAGAAAAAAAAACACAAAACAGTGGGAATGCTGTTTATATAATGTTCCCCAGTCATCCGTGTTTGAGCAGTGCATTTTTGGAATCATGTCAAATAAACTCAAAGCAGAGTCGAGTGATGGATTCTTGAGGAATGAGGAGCGAGTTCTGACAATATGCACAATACAAAGAAGATTTGAAACAGTGAGCATCAACAGTACAATTTGATGAGAATGATTATAACTGCATTTGAAGCATTTTCAGAGACAGTTTACTTGTTTGATTTGTGCATCATCAGTGGGAATGGTGAGAGTTGGGCCTATACACGCGGGAGTTTATGTGAAGAAGCAGTGATCTTATTCAGATGGAAATGTTACAGACTTTATTTGACAGGTAGCTGCTAAGATCATGCTTCCCCATTCCCGGGTGCCAGAAGTAGGCTGCACAGTTTATAGTCTGGGCCCCACAAATTTTAGGTGAAAATAAGCAGGTATTTATTATCTCAAAGGTGTTATAGTTCAAGAATGCAGTCTGGACACTATCGTTTTCTTAGTTCAAAGTCAGAGGTGAGATTGATATTTCAGAAGGGTTGGAGCTGGTCAAGTCACTTGGTTTCACGCAAGCAGAAACAACAAAAAAGAATTTAGAACAACTTTACCATTGATAAATTTAGCTGATGCGATACAGCAACATTACTGCTGCATTGCTCCAATCATGTCACATCCCATAAACACATTCCTTGGCAAAAAGGCAAATTCAAACACAGATTCTTCGAGGCAGGAGAGAACATCATCCAGAGAGATTTCAGAGACAAAGTCAGTTAGGAATCATTTTCTGAAGTTTGCAAGCTTCCTGGTCTCCAGCAACTTGTGACTGCCAGAGCTAAACCAACATGAGAATAAATCTGAACTAGGAGAACTGACCACTCACGTGCCACTGCTTAACTAGGTTCTTCCCTCGAAATCTCTGTTTTTAAGACTTTTCTTTAAAAAAACAACAAAATCACCTCATTAAAATGGCAGCAGCGTCACCCTCCTTCCTTAAAAGAAGAAACACCAAAGTATAAAGTTGAGTTCATTTGATACTCTTTAGTCTTAATTTGTTAATACACTAAAGCATATATACGTCACATTGACAATAATCATGCACACATTCACTAATACAGGTTATTTCAGTCTGTCCGCTCCTGCCATGAGGGCGGTGCCGAGTTGGAACGCTGGGTTATGACTCAGAGAATATCTCCGGGATGAATGCACGAATCAGCCCCTCCGCCCCATGGCCAAACACTTTAACTCCCCTTCTCACTGTTCCGAGGTCATGCAGGTCCTGGGTCTCTTCCAATGCCAATCTCTATTCAACCGACGCCCGGAGGAAGAACGCCTCACCTTTCACCTTGGGACCCTCCACCACACGGCATTAATGCAGTTGCCTCCTTTTTCCTTAGTTCCGCTCCCTCCATCTTATCCCAGATCCAATCGCCAACTTGGCACCAAACCACTAGACCTGTCCCAGATGTCTGTCTGCCTTCCCACCTCTCCGCTGATCCTTCTCTCCTACCTACCTCCTTCACCTCCACTTCATCTACCTAACGCACTCTCAGCTACATTACCCCCAGCCCCACTCCACCCCCACCCCCCCATTTACCTCCCAGCCAATGAACCTACAAGCCTCATTCCCGATAAAGGGCTTATGATCAAAACTTTGATTACCCTGCTGCTCGAATGCTGTCTGATCTGCTATGTTTTTCCAGCACCACACACTCGAATAAGGAACATTATTGGCCACATCAAGACTTAAATGGCGATACCAAGTTCAAAGTCTCCTTCTCAATTGCTGTACATTTCTGTTGATGAATTTTCAATTTCCTGGAAAAGCATCTAATAATTCTTTCTATCTTCTAGTTTTCGTCTTGTAAGAGTACAGCATTTACACCCACATCACTCACACCTATAGTCATCTTGATATACTTTGCATAGTTAGGTGTGGCTAATACAGCGGCAGTGAGTAACACAGCTTGCAGGCTGTCAAATGCTTTCTGACAGGGTGTTGTTCAATGAATTTTCCTGCATTAGTTCAATAATTCAGTGTGTGGAGCAGCCACACTTTTAAATTTCGGAATGAATTTCCAAAATAACCCCCTCAGTCCAGGCAATCCCTTTTTTACAGGGTGTGGGAATTTCCGGAATAATCTGTGTTTCACATTCCGTGAGGTCCGATAACATGACCCACGTACATGACTTTGTCTTTGACGAATTCACTCTTAGCCAGGTTTATCACCCAGCCTCTCTCCTGAAGTCGTTCGAACAATTTGCTTAATTCTGCAAAACTGCGACTGACAAAGAAGTGAATCTGCATGCTACAGCCTTTTCTGCTTGAGTTCATAGATCTCTGGACATCGGAGTGCATCTAGGAAAAATTAACAAACAGTGAAATTCACAGCTGACCATGGAGGAACCTGTTTGGGAGACTCACAGCACAGAAACAATAAGTTATAGTTTTAACATGTAACCTTAATTTATGTTTACGGTAGTAGGTAGAAGTAGTGAGTTTTTTTTCTTGATTGCATGATTTATTGAAATCATTCTACTCATTAGATTTTAAAAATGTAAAACACAAGTACTATGTTAGGCCGAAGAACATTTTTAGAGCAAAAGACAGTCCTATTTTTTCCATCCGTAAATTGTGAAGGAAAAAAGATGATCTTTAATAGACTGATAGGATCTTCTTATCGGATGTAGGAGTTTAGGGACATTTCGCATGTTACTTATAAAACATCAGATCGTTCCATTAGTTTTCATTTTATCAAAGTACTAACTTCAAATTTTATTGGATTCTAGCATATTGGGGCATAATTCAAACTGCTTGGGCAAATTTGAATTATTTTTCCACAGCAAAACAGCTGTACAATTGGTTTTGACCTAGTACGACATTTTTACCTCGTTCAGAACAATTTGTACTGTGTTAGGAAGTCCTTACTGGCTCTTCAAATTTCCTAAAGGTACAGTACACTTGCACTTTGATAACAGGATAAATAGACAAAGTATTAAATGGATATTTGACCGTTGCTTGCAAATGGGACGAGATTAGTTTAGGATAACTGATTGGCATGGATGAGTTGGACTGAACGGTCTGTTTCTGTGCATCACATCTCTCTGACTCAATCACTCTAAATGTTCTCACTATGTATGCCTAAAAATCACCAGGTTATCCATACATAACAAACAACTGGGTAATATTGAAATGACTTTATTGGTTCCTACTTTGAAATGTGGCTGGTGTATTTTTCATAACAAATAACATAACTCTTAATTATATAGTCTATTCGGTGTTTCAAAACCAAAAATTGTTTCTGCTCTTTGAGGTAAGGTACATGCGAGCAAATATATGTCTGTCCCAATTCCCAATACTGTCTTCCAAATGTGGAATCAGGTGTGAATCAAATTTTGCATCTGTACTGACATAAACGTTGTGTACCATCTGGTTTTGAAACCATTATCATGGGTGAGCTCCAGTCACTACAAATAGATTTGCTTATGTTGTCCTGGAGCATGCGTTCAATCTCATTTTTTAACAAGTGACCCAACGTCAGAGGGCCGGTATGTGGCCCTCTAACCACCTGTTGAAGGAGCAGTGCTCCAAAGGCTAGTGCCTCCAGATGCACCTGTTGGACTTCCACCTTATGTTGTGTTGTTTTTATCATTAGACTATTAAGTCTACAAGGACGTTGCTTAAGTGGAACAGCACTTCATCATTTTCCTACATCATGCATAATTCGATTATTACTTCCCCGTTTATTCAAATATATTTCCCCATGCGATACTACTAACTGTTTCTGGTCATGTTGATTTTCTACTGGAAGGTAATGCAATAATCTAATACAATTTTGACAATATCCTCATTGAACAGTCGAATCTGAGGAATGTCCACTTGAGAATCCTCTGAATTGTGTTCTTCATTATGTGCTGTACGCAGTAAGTTAGTCTCCTTTTTCACTTTTCTGCCAAAATATGTTATGAGCATATTAACATGACGCACTCAATGAGACTACATTCTGCCTGGAGACCTTGTCAAATAGTTCACCTCAATCAATCTCCCTTCGAATCGATAAAGTCAATGAAACGTTGCTTTTAAGGTTCATTGGAAGCAATATTAACACCTTATCTCTGACAGTACAATTGTGAGTTTTTGATTTTTTTTCTGCTTCCTGTTTCATCTCATAATCTGATATTTTTAAAGATCAGTGTTGTAAATTCCCCCACTCTATTTACCAATTCGCAAAAAAATGACACATAGTCCAGAGATGTGGTCTCTAAATTTTGTCTCAGCAATTTCTCCTTCACCAATTTTAGTGACTCTCTCAACTCGTGCCCAAAAACCTCATCCAAATGGACTGAATTTGATCGATCTATTTATTGCAGCTCTAATGACAAAAAGGACAAACAGAATTCCTTCATCGCCGTCATCTGGATTCTCTTCATAAAACACCCTGAACATGGTCGTTAATGTCTGATTTCAACTTTCTCGTGCTCCTTGCGATTCTGGATGATCGGCAGTTTATTTGATTTGTTTTATTCCTGAACTATTCATACGTTTCCTGAATAACTTTGATATAAATTTTGATGCTTGATCTGGTTTTAACTCTGTAGGTAGTCCCTATCTAGCCAAAAATTTGAGCAGCTCTCCTACAACACTTTAACCTGTATTATTGCTTAAAGAAATGGCCTCTGCAATTCTTGTAGACACATCCATGATTGTTAACAAATACTGATTCCTACATATTGATTGAGGCAGGGATCCTACACAATCAATTAGGATTCTTTTTAAAGGTTTCCCAAATGCAGAAGTGGTGCGGATTTTATTACTGCCTGTGCTTTTCCAATTACTTGACATGAATGATCTATCTGATAAAATTCAATTACATTGTTACGCAGTCCAAGCCAGTAAAAATGTTTTTGTCTTTTTTAGCTTGAGTTTCATAGCCTCTATATGACCACCTGCTCGTCATTTATGTTCTCCCAGCAACACCAACACTGTGACTTCATATGGCCTACTTTATAGCAGTGAAAACACCGGAGCTTTTAACTTTTCTTTCCACTTCATTGGTTTCCATTTTACCCTGTGGTAAGTTATCTTTATTATCTTCACCGTTATCGATCTTTCCCTCACTGAGAGAGGCTTTCTCTATTCCCCAAATTCTACCCCCCCATGGATTGATATTGACTTTGGAAGCTCAATTTTGGTTTACGAACCAAGTCATAATCATCAGACATTTCAGTACTCATCTTGCTAATTTAACTCTCTGATCTTCCACTTGAGTTCTCATTATCTCAGGAATTTTTGAACTCCTTCGAAATAATTGTCCCTCTAAGAATGTCACATGTTTTTTTTTTAATTCCCTTATTCACCAATCACAATTCCTTACTTTGATTCTTCCAAACTCAATGTGCATTTGACTACAGTTCCTCCTTCGACTTCTGCATTGCTATCTGTAGGATGCTGGCACAAGCTCTTATGCATTTAAGATGGATTTCTTCATCTCCTCTTAGGCCTCAGATATCTCCTCTGACAGTGATGTGAGTACCTCACGAACTCTACCTTTCAGCTTTACTTTGATCAACAAAACCAATATGGTCACTGGCCACTTAATTGTTTAGTCACTTACTCAATTAAGTTGAAAACGTTTCTACACTCTTATCATCAAATTTAGCAATGCTTATGTATATTTGAAGAGATCCTCAACAGGACTTTGGCAACGATGAGGTTGTTCATCCTCTCCTCATTAAGCTGACCTCCTACTTTCACCTCCATCCTCTTACAGCGACTTTAGTAAGTGCCAATTTCTGAACTTTAATCACCTGCCATTGTATTCTAGCCATTTCCAAACACTCCATTGGCATTTGCACCAAATTTAGTGCCGAGCTATTGCTGTAATTACCTCTCCTTTTCTCACAGACAAATGCAAATCCAAAGAAAGACAATCAGGAATCATTTGCTAAAGCTTACAACCTTCCTGGTCTCCAGTATCTTGTGACTGCACGAGGGAGAGCAAACGAGAGAAAAACTGAACTGGGGGAACTGGCCATTCTCCAGCCATTGTTAAACTAAGCTCAAGAGATTAAATTAAGCTCTTCTTAGACCGCTCAGCACCTCTGTCTTTAGAAACTCTCCTTAAAAAAAGGACAAACTCACCTTGTTAAAGTAAAGCATCATCACAAATGTAATTCCTGCTTTAAACAGATCTTTCCAGGGAGCAATAGAGACTTTTGATTCCTGATTGAATACTGAATTAAAGGTTGTGTGGAATAGGGTTGATCAACTGAATGACCTGCATATGCTCCTATATTTGCACTTGTATCACATAGCTCTTAAATTTGTGTGAAGGAAAACAATTACTAAATAAGGACTCTCCTTTTTCAGATTGACAAAAGGATATTCTTTTCTCCTGAGGACAGTGCTGACTGTAAAATTCTCATTCCAGGAAGCAGGACTGTCTAGCTTATGGAAAGTATTTGAGTTTGAGCTTCACAGGATGGACAAAGGAGCCAATGTTATTTAGAACAGTGGGATGTTCAAGCACAATCAGATCAGCAATGATCTCTCAATAGTACAGCAGGTTCGAGGGACACAATAGCCAATTGCTGCTCTTAACGTGTGTAGCTTTCTTAGACAGTCCTTCGAGGCTGCTATTGTGCCCGAGGAAGACGATTCAACCACCCAGAATTGTTACCCTCGAATAGAAGATTCATCTTCTCTAAAATGCTAAGCAGAGTCAGGATTACGTAATTGAGCACAGAATGAGCCCTTTAAAGCTTCAATACTAAGGTAGTAAAAAGTCGGGATAAATGTGTAAGTGTAAGGTTTGAAAAGCATTAATTGTTGGAGAGCCAAAGATATCAGTGTACCTGAATGATTTGGATGATGGTAGTGAATTTATAGGTGTTCAATTAACTCATGCATCAAGATGGTCATTCAATAATTTGTCAAGTGAAGTATGAGACTCTCCAGTGGGACATAGGCAGGGGAAGTGAGTGAACAAGCATTCGTCAGAAACAGTAGCACTGCATATGTTATGGGAACTAGCATATTATGGCACAAAGGATAAAACAACAGGAAAAGATTGAAATGGAGAAACATCCCAGAACTTGGTGATCCAGAGAGATTTGTCTGTCCTCGTTCATGAATCTCAAAAGACGTTATCATGCAGATAGAGGAAGTGCCAGAAGATAATGAAACGATGCTTTGTTTCTGCAAAAGCTTTGAACTTTCAAACAGTCGTTTTCTTCGTGCATTGTAGTTTGATCTCCGTAACTGTAGTAATTCCCAGGGATATCGACCTTCACTCATTCCTGGAATGAAGAGTTTATGATATCAAAGTTTAGTTGGTGAGATCTGAGAATGAGCGGTGATTTTATTGAATCATATAAGACCTTCAGCAGTGTGTTTTGTGTGTATATCCAATGGATACTTCTGCTTGTGAAGGAAACTCAATGTTGGGGAAATAGTCATTGAATAAAATCTTTTCATTTTAACATATTATAAAAATATGAATCATAAAAATAAAATCTCTTGACCGACATAATAATAAGTAGCACTGCTAAAGATGGCAGATGTTTCAGTCTGGAAACATTCAGAGAGAGTTCATGACATTCAGTCTGGGGTTGGGGTAAAACTATTGCATGTTGGAACTCAGAGAAGGAGAGAATTTATGCTGCCTGTGAAGCATGAGCTCACAACCCTCTGTCTCTCTATACAGCAGCATGGAGAAGCTGAGAAACCCAACGTCATCTTTCCCACTTGTGGTGAATTTCTGTGGGGTATGCGTTGTTAAAAAAAACCCGGCAGCTGAAGCAAAGGTCATTCAGCCAAATACAACTGGTCAAGGACTGGAGTCCAGCACCAGCAGCCTGTGTGAGCAGAACCGCATCGCAACACTATCTAGTATTATCTGTTATTTCTTCTTGGTCATGAGTTTAACTATCATTTGTTCGAAGTGTTTCAAAGTAAAAATGTGTGGCACTGAAAGAGCACAGCAAGTCAGGCAGTATTCGAGGAGCAGCAGTCGAAATTTCGGTCAGAAGCCTTTCATCAGGCATTCATGATGAGGAGCTTATGCCTGAAGCGTTGATCCTCCTGATCCTGGGATGCTGCCTGACCTGCTGTGTTTTTCCAGCGCCACACTTTTTGACTCTGATCTCCAGCATCTGCAGTCCTCACTTATTCCTCCAAAGTGTTTCAAAGATAACACTCTGAAGAGCTTTACATTTCCTCATTGTAGCTTTGGGGAGTTTTAGCTTGAAAATAACGACAATGTTTTTACTTAATATGTAAACTTGGCAAACTTGTTAACGCTGAACTAGATAAAGTCTGAAACCTGTATTTATTTTTAATGTTACCAACGCAGTTATATTTTAAATGTAGTGATTGGTGGAGATATGTGACAAAAAGTGAAACAGGGATTCCTCTGAATTCAAACATGGAATCATCAAGACTGGGTGAAAAAAAATCCAGCATTAATCAGTTTAAAAGTGCTCCCCTATCCAACACGATTATATTATCAATAACAAAAGCATATTCCCACGTTCTTTCCTTTTTAATTGATTACCATGAAGATCTATTTAAAAACAAACAGCTTCATGCTGTAATGTGTACAGTGTCTTGGCTTTTCTCATCACACTCATAAATACTTTTCCCATCTGACCCAACATTAAAACATGTTTTAGACTCCCCAAACATTAAAAACATCCCGTTTGCACGTAATCTCTACAGTCATAGATTCAAATGATTATAGAATCCCATCAGCACAAAGACAGACCCTTTTGTGCAAACTGGTCTAAGCCAACCAAACCATCCATCTACGCTAACCTCATTTCACTGCACATGGACCATATCCTCCTCAACCTTTCTTATTCAAGTATTAATTCAAATACCTTTCAATAGCTGTTAATACCCCTGCCCCAACCACGACCACTGGCAACTCAATCCAAAATCGTACCATCATATGAGTAAAGAGTTGCCCTGCAGGTTCCCTCTAATTCTTTCCCCTCGATCATTAAACTGATGCCCTCGAGTCCTCGTTTCCCCGAGAGTGGGAAAAGACTGAGTGCATTCACTCTATCCATGCCTCTTTTGAACGTAAAAAAACTTCTATAAGATCCCCTCTTAGTCTCCTCGGCAGTAAAGAGAAAAGTATTCGCTTGTCCAATCTTTCCCTGTAGCTCAGACCGTTGGAACATTGGCAACATTCTTGTAAATTTCTTCTGCACGATTTCCAGTTTAATAACATCCTACCTATAGTTAGGTGACCAAAACTGAATACAATACTCAAAGTGCAGTCTAATTAACGTACTACACATCTGCAACATCATTTCCCAACTTCTGCACTTAATGCCCTGAATCATGAAGGCCAGTGTGTCAAAAGCCTTCTTCACTACCCTGTCTAATTGTTACTCCACTTTCAGAGAAGAGTGCACCTGAACCCCCACTACAGTCCTTAACGTCCTATCATTCACTATGAAATTCCTATCTTGATTTGACTTTCCAATATGCAAGAACTCACACTTATCTGGATTAAACTCCACTTGCCGTTTCTTGGCCCACTTCTCCAGCTGATCAAGTTCCTACTGCAATTTCTCATAACCTTCCTCACCGTGCATGTTACCAACTATTTTAATGTCATCTGCAAACTTACCAACCATGTGTTGTGCACTCTCATCCAAATCATTGATATAGGTAACAAACAGCAATGGGCCCAGCACCGACCCCTGAGGCACTCCACTAGTCACAGTCCTCCAGTATAAATGCATCCTTCCACTGTTACCATCTGCTCATCACCATCAAGCTAATTGGGTATCCAATTTGCCATATTGCCCTGGATTCCATGCGATCTAACCTTCCAGAGGAGCCTATCAAGGTCAAACGTATCAAAGGCATTTCTGAAATCTATCCAGACTACGTCTACCACTCTGCCCTCATCAACATGCTTGGTTACTTCATCAAAGAGCTCTAACAAATTTGCAAGGCTGATCTCCTACGTACAAAGCCATGCTCATTACTCTGAAACAAACCCTGTCTCTCCAAATGCATTTATGCCTTATCTCTCAGAATCTTCTCAGAAAACTAACCCACCACAAACATCAAGCTTATTGGTCTGTAGTTCCCAGGCTTTTCTCTGTTGTCTTTCTTGAATATTGTCACAACGTTCGCTACTCTCCAGTCTTTCGGGATCTCACCTATAGCTAACAGTGTTGCAAATATATCTAGCCAAAGTTCTGCAATTTCTATTCGAGCCCCTTGCAGTGTTCTTGGATATATCTCGTCAGGACTAAGACATGTATCCAAATTCATGCACTCTAATACATCCCACATCTATTCTAATGTAATGTAGAATGTCTAGGAGAAAGTGAGGACTGCAGATGCTGGAGATCAGAGCTGAAAATGTGTAGCTGGAAAAGCGCAGCAGGTCAGGCAGCATCCAAGGAGCAGGAGAATCGACGTTTCGGGCAGATTCTTGAAGAAGGGCTCATGCCCGAAACATCGATTCTCCTGCTCCTTGGATACTGCCTGACCTGCTGCACTTTTCCAGCAACACATTTTCAGCTAATATAGAATGTCCCCAAGTTTTCTCAAATACCTTTCCCAAGTTCCAAGGTATTCAAATGTTTCTCCCCAGTAAACACAAAGGAGAAATATTCACTGACAACCTTACCCTGGTTCTGCACACACATTTCCTCCTTGGTCCTTAAGGTAACCCAATTCTCACTCTAGTTATTTTTTTTTCTTTAATATACTTAAAGAACCTCTTTGGATTCACCCTAACCTTCTCAGCCAAGACTATCTTGTTCCCCCTATTCGCCCTCCTGATTTCTTTTTTTCAGTAAACTCCTGTATCCCTTGTATACCTTCAGGGTTTCCTTTATTCCCAGCTGCCTATACCTGAACGATGCATCCCTCCTTTTTGTGGTCAAGGTCTCAATATCGCTTGTCATCCTGGGTTCCTTTTTCCTGCCAACGTTGCCGTTTATCCTCACAGGAACATATAGACCTTGAACGCTAACTATCACACTTATAAAAGACCTCCCACTTGTCGGAGATCAGTTTACCTGTAAACAAACTACTCCCATCAACCCCGCAAGATCGCGCCTAGTTCCATTTAAATTTGTCTTAGCCCACTTTATAAGTGAATCTATGGACCAGTATTATCACTCTCCTAAACTGTTGTGAAATTAACACAACCATGTTCACTGGTTCAAAAGTGCTCCCCCACTGTCACCTCAGTCACCTATCCTGCCCTATTTCACAAACATAGTTCATGTTTTCCCCTTTGTGTGCAGGACCCCTTATTAAATGCTTGAGGAAACATTCCTGAATGCACTGAGCAAATTCCACTCCATCTAATCCTCAACGCTCTGGCAGTCCCATTCTATGTTAGAAACATTTCAATCTCCTATGATTGCTCCTCTATTGTTCCTGCAAATCTGCCCAGTGTCCCTGCACAGTTGTTCCACTAATTCCCATTGACTATTTAGGGCCAATAGTACAACCTCAATAACGTTACCATCCCCTTCTTTTTTCTTAGCTCCACCCCGTAAACTTCACTGGATGAATCTTCAGTTATTTCATCTCTGATTACTGCTGTAAAATATTATCAATTTCCCAAAATATTTTCCACGTGCTAATATAACTTTGATAGTAAAACTTAACAGTTTCCTGCACTGACGTTAGGCTGACTGTTCTGTCCATCACTGATTTACTTTCCTCTCTCTGTCATGTTAAACAGTAAAATTACATTTCCCACCATCCAATCTGCAGGAACTGCTCCAGAGTCAATGGAATGATGGAAGAAGGCAACTATTGACCATGTATTTCCAGGTATCTGTGGACCTAAACAACCAGGAATGCAGACCTAACATGTTAAGCAGTTTATGCTAAGCCAAAACCTTCATACCAAAAATCAGTCGAGTGAAGAAACCTAGTCATTTGCTATGCCCGGGAGTCAATCTTCTGTTTTTCATAGACAGCAACAAACAGATCGTCCCGTGACTTGTTTTTTGATTCTCTATTTAAAGTACGTTGGATTTTTGATTTTTGGTGTGACTGCGCTCACATTGTTTTACAACTTTTGTTCACTTACTGAATCTGTACATCATGTCTCATCTTCATTATGTTCTTAACATAGTTTGTTCTCTTGTGTATCAGCTTCTTCCTTGTGCAATGTAAGGGCATGTCATCCAAACTTTCAGCATCAATTTGGCTATTTTTCAAATATACGAATACTAACTTATCCTTTGACTAGGTGTTTCACAGCAGGCTGAAGAATAGGAAAAAAACTCAAGATGTCAGGGGTAAGTTTTCAGCCTGGGTAAAGGATTCGCTGACTGGCAGTAGGCAGGGAGTAAGGATAAGAGGTCTTTTTCATGGAAGGTAGTCAGTGATTAGGTGAATTGTGCAGGAGTTATAGTTGAGACCACAACTATTCACGTTATACATTAACATTCTGGACAAAGGAACTGATGGAATTGTTGCTAAGTTTGCAAATGTCAAATAGGCAGGTAACTGCGGAAGTACTTGGACAGATGAGGAGAATGGGTAAAAAATGGCTGATAGAATAAAATGTGGGAACGTGTGAGGCAGCATCTTTGGTAGGAAGAATGGAAGGATAAACTGTTTTTAAAAAGGGGAAAGTCTTCTATAAAATAGAACATAATACATAGAATATAGAAAAGTACAGCACCAAGCAGGCTCTTTGGCCCACAATGTTATGCAGAAGATTAATCCTAATGTAAAATAAAATAACCCGAACTACGCACCCCTCAATTCACTGCTGTCCATGTGCATGTCCAGTATTCGCTTAAATGTCCCTAATGTTTCTGCTTCCACCATCACTGCTGACAACACATTCCATGCATTCAGAACTCTCTGTGTAAAGAACCTACCACTGATGACCCCTCGATACTCTTCTCTTAATATTCTAAAACAATGACCCCTCGTGCCAGTCAATCCTGCTCTGGGGAAATGTCTCAGGCTATTGACTCTATCCATGCCTCTCATTACCTGGTATACCTCGATTCAGATCTCCTCTCTTCCTCCTTCTCTCCAGAGAGAAAAGTCCGAGCTTATTCAACTTTTCTTCATAAGGCAAACCCTCCAGTCCAGGCAGCATCCTGGTAAACCTTCTTTGCATTCTCTCCAAAGCATCAGTAGCTTTTCTATAGTAGGGCGACCAGAACAGGACACAATATTCCAAGCGTGGTCTCCACGATGTGGAGTAGATATTCCAGGAGTGATGCAGCTGGTCAAACCACTCAGCTTTAAGCAAAACACAATGTTAACGAAATACTACAGCTGAAACACGAAGAAAACAGAATTTAAAATAACTTCATTATTTGAAAACTCAAGCACCTCAGTAATGCAACTTAACCAATGAGCTGTTCCAATTCCCGTAACATCCCATAAACACGTAATTTGGTGACAGATAAATGTAAACACAAAATCTTGCAGGCAGGAGAGATTTCTGAGATAAAATTCAGTCAGAGGTCATCCACTGAAGTATGGAATCTGTTTCAGCTGCAGCAGCTTCTGTGCCTGCTATCGGCAGCTTCTCTGTTACAAATAAACCAAATCAGAATAAATGCCTGAACCGGGAGAACTGGCCACTGCTCACCATTTTTCAACTGGGCTCTTTCTGAGACATTTTGACACCTCTGCCGTTACAACTTTTCATTTACAAAAAAAAACCCAAGGACAAAACACCTTCTGAAAGCGGCAGCATTATTACACTGACCTGACAGTGTTTGATAGAGAACAGTGTAGATGGAGCTTTAACTTGTGTCAAAACCTTTCCTTTACCTGTCCTGAATCTGTGTGATAGTGGTAGTGCAGAGTGGAAAAAGGCCCTCGGCCCAATAAGTCCACACCAAATCTCCAAAACCTATCCCACCCAAACTCATTCCTCTACGTTTACTCCGACTCACCCACATATCCTTGAGAACTATTGGAAATTTAGCATGGCCAATTTACCTAATCTGCACATCTTTGGATTATGTGAAGAAACCCACGCAAACATGGGGAGAATGTGCATAGTCCACACAGACAGTCGCCTGTAGCTGGAATCACACCCAGTTCCCTGGTGCTGTGAGGCAGCAGTGGTCACCACTGAGCCATGTGCCACCCATGTTGCCCATTTCCTGGGAGTGTCTGATGGGGATACTGCAGGGTGATTTTTAATATTTAGCTAACTCCAGTCTATAACTAACCTTCAGTGTTCGATTGGGTTAGCACAGTGTGAATATCAATCTGTATTGGATGTTGTGATTACACTGTTCTGGTGGCTCCTGATGTAGATCAGTTTATGTGGTGTTTTAGTTTGTACCTTATCCTGTGCTGTACCTGTCCTGGGACTGTTGGAGTGGGGACGATATGGAGTCTGATTAATCAATATCTAACTCCATGCTGGACGTGACTTGGAAATTTGAAACATGTCGGTTTAGTGGGAACATTATCTTGTTTCTAACCCCATGCTGTACCTATCCTTCATTGCTTGATGGAGACAATGTCGCGGGTGGCTTAAAGCATATCCAACACAATGGTGAATATGGCTGAGGAATACGAAAGGGCTAACGTAGGTGTACATCTATTCTGTGTGTAAACCCATACTATCCCTGTCCTTGAGTGACGATGTGTCAGTGCAGTGTGAGAGTTATTTCACACCTAACCGTTTTGTTTACCTGTCCCATTTATCTAGATGAATACATCTTCATCTCTAACCCATTAACACTCGGTAGCAGCAATGTGTACTGTACACAAGATGAGCTGAAATTCACGCAGGATTCGAACACTACACCTTTAAAAATCAGGGACATCAGAAGGACAAGTGTAGCAGATAAATGGGAATACTAGCACACTCATGTTCTGTCCAAACCACTCCTAGTTTATAAATATGTCACTGTTTATTTTGTGTTATTGTTTCGAGACCTTCCCTCATTATGTCTCCCTAAACGCACAGACGACAACACTTTAAGAAAGCAATTCATCAACACCTTTTCAAGGGAAACGAGAGAATGGGCAATGTATACTGAAGTAATCAGCAACAGAATGAACTAAAATTTAACATATTTTGCAAGCATGACCAATATTGGCCAGAGAGATGAGAGTTTGTGCGCACACGTTGGTTGGGTCCAGTCAGTACCTTGCTTGCTGTGAACAGCTGATGCTGAGGTCGGGGTATGCTATTTGAAACAATACGTCAGGATTTCAGAGTCAAGGCCTACATACCTAGCATCACACAGACATTGACATTCACATACTGACTTGCGAGATAAAAGCAGCAAATATATACGCGTATTGACTGTAGAACATTTGGACACAGTTAAATTATTGTCACAAAAATGTTAGTGTTTGTATATTAGTACAAATACTCATACAAGTAAAAATACTTGTACATTTTTTAAGTCCGTATGCTTAATCATTTGATCTTGGGCGCATGATTTGGAAGTTCCTTATTGTGATTTGTGCATTGTTTTGATGATATTCCAGTTATAAATTTGAACAAAACAAATGGGTGGATTTGTACTAAGTGAGCAATCAAAGACTTTACGACCTTCAGTAATAAAACGTTGCTGTCAGTGGTTAAAGCAATGCCGAAAACATTTACATAGAAATTTCCATTTGTTTCCAAACCCAGCCAGTTGTCCTGTTCAATTTTACGGTGAGAATATAATGAAAAGTGTGAACGAATCACAATGAGGTACTTTGAAATGCTCAGTCTGGTTACTGTTTGGATACTGACATTGTGGAGCTGACGTACACTCGTTTATGAGGGTTCAATATAAGAGGCCATGTGCTGCAGGAGTCCATCACATTTATAACAACTTCAGGGGGATTGGGTTCAATGTGCAGAATTATAGAGCTTTGGTGACACACTCGAAGTCATCAGCAGAGATAAAATTGCACGACATGGTTGTTGGCAGGTCATTTATACAAGTGCTGAAATGCATGTGGACCAGCATGAAGCCCTATGATAGACATTTGAACAGGCTGTCTCATGCACTCTCTTGTTGGTTCGGGCTGTTTTTGTTGTAAGGGGTAGTGTGAATAAAAGTCCAGCTCAAGTTTGGAAGCCCTCTGGATAAATTTGGCTGATGGTCGGTATTTTGCAGATTGCGGTGGTGAGGTGTGATAACGCTCTTTCTGAATTCAGGCTTTCTTTTAAAAAACAATGTCATGTGCAGGAAATTTGCTGACTGCATGATGGTAAAATCACTGATCTGAAAATGGTTACTACAGTCATTGAGTTATACAATAATTAGGTGTGTACGCTGGTAATTTAAGTTTAGTTCACTTCAATTATTCGTAACGGAAAAGCAATGACGTTTGTTTTTTTTTCAAATATGTAAGACATAAAGTGATAGTAACTCTCTATGATACAAAATGTAAAAGTGACCTGCCATATAGTTCAAACAGACTAATCAAGCAACACTCAGATATTGTCTGTAGAGCAGGATTCTGTGAACAAGATTATGTCTCCAGCAACATCACCATTCTCTCTGTCCCACTAACAGGAAACAGCCAGGTAGAGGGGGACAAATGTATACAATATTGGTATATAGTCAATATAGTGCTCAGCATTAATGCTGGATCCTGTTGGGGCTTGACTGCTCTGTGGCAAGTTATGAGGGAATCAATAGAAGGGAAACATATAATTGACCACATCGTCACCGATCTGCCTGCTGCAGATGCACCTCTCCATTTCATATATTGGTAAGAATGGTCACTCCACAGTCCTGAAAGGGAGGAGGGGCTATCTTAATTTTGTAGACCCTCCACCATTTTATGTAGCAATCTGTGCGCTGAATGGGACAGAATTTGAACAGATCGAGCAACTAACAACGAGGAGTCCATGAGGTGCGGTGGGACATCAGCAGCAGCACAACTCATGCAGTCTGCAACCTCACAGCCTGGCATACTTCCCACTGTATACTAACCATCACGGCACGGCATACTTCCCACTGTATAGTAACCATAACGGTTAAAAATACCTCCGACTGTATAGTAACCATCAAACCAGGGATCCCTTCCTGGGTCCGTGAAGAGTGCAGAAGGACATGCTGGGAGCAGCACCAGCCAAACCTAGATATGAGTGGACAACCTAGAGAAAATCTTACTGCCTTCAACTACAAATCAGGCCAACTTGCATGCTAAGAGGCATAAGCAGCCAGTTATGGACAGAGCTCAGTGATCCCACAATCAATGGTATAGATGTGTCTATAAGGTCCTTACACATTTAATTATAAAAGACAGTGGACAATGAGTGAGACCATTGGAGGAGAGGGCTGCTCTCTAACAATAAAATCCCCAGTTATGCAGGACAGCAGCACATCAAGGAAAAAATTAAGCTGCTGTAACTGGAACAATCTTCAGCCAGAAGGGCTGAGCAGATGATCCTTTTCAGCCTCCTTCAGTAGTCTCCAGCATCACATATCTCAATCTTCAGACAACTCAATTCACCCCACACAATGTCAACACATGGCTGGAGACACTGGAAACTGTGATTTAACACAAGAGATTGCCACATATGTAGCCAAGCTGATCCATTCCAGCAAGAACACTGAGACCTACCTAAAATATGATAAATTGCCCAAGTATGTCCTGTACACAAAAAGCAGGGCCCTTGTGTTCCAGCCAGTCACTGACCCATCGGTGCAGGGTCTACCATGGAATTGTGAAGGAAGGTGTCAGCAATAATGGGATTCATCAGCAATAACCTGCTCAGTGTCATTCAGTTAATGTCCCATCAGGCTCACTCAGATCCTGAGCCCATTGCACGCTCAGTTAAAAAGAGGAGAATTCCAAAAGAGCAGTGAGCGTAATTACTGTTCACACCAAGGCACCATGTAACAGGGTGTGACAATAAGAGCCGGAGTATAGTTATACTTACTCAAAATCTGGGGGAATTTCTCTCCAGGTTGGAATTATCCCCAGCAACAATAATACCTGTTGTCAGTGTGAGTAATTCCCACCACAACAATAATGCACTCAGTGTGAATAATTATCATCAGCAACAATGATGTCTGTTGTCAGTGTGAGTAATTCCCCCCACAACAATAATCTGGTTGTCAGTGTGAGTAATTATCCCCAGCAACAATAATGCCTGTTGTCAGTGTGAGTAATTATCCCCAACAATAATGCCTGTTGTCAGTGTGGGTAACTATCTCTAGCAACAATAATGCCTGCTGTCAGTGTGAGTAATTGTCCCCAGCAACAATAATGCCTGTTGTGAGCGTGAGTAATTATCCCCGGCAACAATAATGCCTGTTGTCAGCGTGAGTAATTATCGCCAGGAACAATAATGCCTGTTGTCAGTGTGAGTAACTATCTCCAGCAACAATAATGCCTGTTGTGAGTGTGAGTAATTATCCCCAGCAACAATAATGCCTGTTGTCAGTGTGAGTAACTATCTCTAGCAACAATAATGCCTGTTGTCAGTGTGAGTAATTTTCCTCAGCAACAATAATGCCTGTTCTCAGTGTAATTAATTATCCACAGCAAAATTAGTGCCTGCTGGCAGTGTGAGTAATTATCCCCAGCCGCAATAATGCCTGTTGTCAGTGTGAGTAATTATCCGCAGCAACCATAATGCTTGTTGTCACTGTGAGTATTTATCCCCTGCTACAATAGTGCCTGTTGTCAGTGTGAGTAATTATCCCCAGCAACAATAATGCTTGTTGTCACTGTGAGTATTTATCCCCCGCTACAATAGTGCCTGTTGTCAGTGTGAATAATTACCCTCAGCAGCAATAATGCCTGTTCTCAGTGTAATTAATTATCCACAGCAAAATTAGTGCCTGCTGGCAGTGTGAGTAATTATCCCCAGCCACAATAATGTCTGCTGTGAGTGTGAGTAATTATCCACAGCAACCATAATGCCGGCGGACAGTGTAATTATCCTCAGCAACAATAATGTCTGTTGTCTGTGCGAGTCATTTTCCTCAGCAACAATAATGCCTGTTCTCAGTGTAATTAATTATCCACAGCAAAATTAGTGCCTGCTGGCAGTGTGAGTAATTATCCCCAGCAACAATAATTTCTGTTGTCAGTGAGAGTAATTATCTGCGGCAACAATAATGCCTGTTGTCAGTGTGAGCAATTATCCCCAAAAATAGTAACGCTTGTTGTCCGTGTGATTAATTATCCTCAGCAACAATAATGTCCGTTGTTAGTTTGAGTAATTATCCCCAGCAACAATAATGCCTGTTGTCAGTGAGAGTAATTATCCACGGCAACAATAATGCCTGTTGTCAGTGTGAGCAATTATCCCCATAAATAGTAACGCCTGTTGTCCGAGTGAATAATTATCCCCAGAAACAATAATGCCTGCTGTCAGTGTGAGTAACTCTCTCCAGCAATAATAATGCCTGTTGTCGGTGTGAGTAATTATCCACAGTAATAATACTGCCTGTTGTCAGTGTGAGTAATTAACCCCAGAAATAGCAATTCCCGTTGTCAGTGTGAGTAATTATCCTCAGCAATAATAATGCTTTTGTCAGTGTGTGTAATTATCCCCAGCAACAACAATGCTTGTTGTCACTGTGAGTATTTATCCCCCGCTACAATAGTGCCTGTTGTCAGTGTGAGTAATTACCCTCAGCAACAATAATGCCTGTTCTCAGTGTAATTAATTATCCACAGCAACATTAGTGCCTGCTGGCAGTGTGAGTAATTATTCCCAGCCACAATAATGTCTGCTGTCAGTGTGAGTAATTATCCACAGCAACCATAATGCCGGCGGACAGTGTAATTATCCTCAGCAACAATAATGTCTGTTGTCAATGTGAGTAATTTTTCACAGTAACTATAATACCTGTTGACTGTGCGAGTAATTTTCCTCAGCAACAATAATGCCTGTTCTCAGTGTAATTAATTATCCACAGCAAAATTAGTGCTTGCTGTCAGTGTGAGTAATTATCCCCAGCAACAATAATTTCTGTTGTCAGTGAGAGTAATTATCTGTGGCAACAATAATGCCTGTTGTCAGTATGAGCAATTATCCCCATAAATAGTAACGCCTGTTGTCCGTGTGAGTAATTATCCCCAGCAACAATAGTACCTGTTATCAGTGTGAGTAGACAATAGACAATAGGTGCACGACTCGGACATTCAGCCCTGCGAGCCTGCACCGCCATTCAATATGATCATGACTGATCATTCCTAATCAGTATCCGCTCCCTGCCTTATCTCCATAACCCTTGATTCCACTATCTTTGAGAACTCTATCCCACTCTTTCTTAAATTTATCCAGAGACTGGGCCTCCACTGTCCTCTTGGGCAGAGCATTCCACACAGCCACCACTCTCTGGGTGAAGAAGTTTCTCCTCATCTCTGTCCTAAATGGTCTACCCCGTATTTTTAAGCTGTGTCCTCTGGTTCGGCACTCACCCATCAGCAGAAACATGTTTCCTGCTGCCAGAGTGTCCAATCCTTTCATAATCTTACATGTCTTAATCAGATCCCCTCTCAGTCTTCTAACTCAAGGGTATACAAGCCCAGTCGCTTCAGTCTTTCAGTGCAAGGTAATTCCTCCATTCCAGAAATTGACCTCGTGAACCTACGCTGCACTCCCTCAATAGCCAGAATGTCTTTCCTCAAATTTGGCGACCAGAACTGCACACAGTACTCCAGGTGTGGTCTCACCAGGGCCCTGTTCAGCTGCAGAAGCGCCTCTTTGCTTCCATACTTAATCCCTCTTGTTATGAAGGCCAGCATGTTATTAGGCTTCTTCACTACCTGCTGTACCTGCATGCTTGCCTTCATTGACTGGTGTACAAGAACACCCAGATCTCTCTGTACTGCCCCTTTACCTAAATTGATTCCAGTTAGGTAGTAATCTGCCTTCCTGTTCTTGCCACCAAAGTGGATAACCATACATTTATCCACTTTAAACTGCATCTGCCATGCATCTGTCCACACACCTAAATTGTCCAGGACACCTTGTAATCTCCTAACATCCTCATCACATTGCACCCTGCCACTCAGCTTTGTATCATCAGCAAATTTTCTAATGTTATTGCTGATACCATCTTCTATATCATTAACATATATTGTAAAAAGCTTCGCTCCCAGCACGGATCCTTGCGGTACTCCACTGGTCACTGCCTGCCATTCCAAAATGGAGCCGTTTATCACTACCCTTTGTTTCCTATCAGCCAACCAATTTTCAATCCAATCTAGTACTTTGCCCCCAATACCATGTGCCCTAAGTTTACTCACTAACCTCCTATGTGGAACTTTATCAAAAGCTTTCTGAAAGTCCAGGTACACTACATCTACTGGATCTCCCTCGTCCATCTTCAGAGTTAAATCCTCAAAAAACTCCAGAAGATTAGTCAAGCACGATTTTCCCTTCATAAATCCATGCTGACTCTGTCCTATCCTGTTACTACTATCCAGGTGTGCCGTAATCTCATCCTTTATAATAGACTCCAGCATCTTTCACACCACTGAGGTCAGACTAACTGTTCTACAATTTCCTGCTTTCTCTCTCCCACCTTTCTTAAAAAGTGGTATAACATTAGCCACTCTCCAATCCTCAGGTACCGATCCCGAATCTATCGAATTCTGGAAAATCATCACCAACGCATCCACAATTTCCCTAGCCACCTCCTTCAGTACCCTGGGATGTAGACCATCAGGCCCCGGGAAATTTTCAACCTTTAGACCTAACAGTCTCTCCAATACCAAATCCTGGCAAATACAGACTCCCTTAAGTTCAGGTCCTTCAGTCACTGTTACCTCAGGGAGATTGCTTGTGTCTTCCCCAGTAAACACAGATCTGAAGTACCCATTTAATTCTTCTGCCATTTCTTTGTTCCCTATAATATATTCCCCTGTTTCTGTCTTCAAGGGCCCAATTTTAGTCCTAACCATTTCTTTTTGCCTTGCACATACTTGAAAAAGCTTTTACTATCCTCCTTTATATTATTGGCCAGTTTACCTTCGTACCTCATATTTCCTTCTTAGTAATCCTCTGTTGTCCTTTAAAAGTTTCCCAGTCCTCTGTTTTCCCACTTATCTTTGTTACGTTATACTTTTTCTCTTTTAACCTTATATGTTTCTTAACTTCCCTTTCTTAACGTCCGCCCATGCCTCCTCCTGGGATCTTTCTTCCTTTTAGGAATGAACTAATCGTGCAACTTCTGCATTATACACAGAAATACCCGCCATTGTTCCACCACTGTCATCCCTGCTAAGGTACTGCCCCATTGAACTTTGGTCAGCTCCTCCCTCATAGCTCCATAGTTCCCTTTATTCAACAGAAGTACTGTCACTTCCGACTGTACCCTCTCCTTCTCAAATTGCAGATTGAAACTTATTGTATTATGGTCACTACTTCCCAACGGCTCCTTCACTTCGAGGTCTCTGACCAATTTTGGTTCATTACACAATACCAGATCCAGAATTGCCTTCTCCCTGGTCGGCTCCAGCATCAGCTGCTCTAAGAAACCATCTCTGAGGCACTCCACAAAGTCTCTTTCTTGAGGTCCAATACCACCCTGATTCTCCCAGTCTACCTGCATGTTAAAATCCCCCATAACAGATGTAGTAACATCTTTAACAAAGGCCAATTTCAGCTCCTGATTCAACTTACATCCGACATCCAGACTACTGTTTGGGGGCCTGTAGATGACTCCCAAGAGGGTCATACTACCCTTAGTATTTCGCAGCTCTATCCACACTGACTCTACATCCCCTGACTCTAGGTCCCCCCGCGCAAGGGACTGAATATCCTCCCTTACCAACAACGCCACTCCACCCCTTCTGCCCGTCAGTCTGTCCTTACGATAGCACGTGTAGCCTTGAATATTCATTTCCCAGGCCCTGTCCACTTGAAGCCACGTCTCAGTTATCCCCACAATATCGTATCTGTCAATTTTGAAAAGAGCCTCAAGCTCATCCATCTTATTTCTAATGCTTCGTTCGTTCATATCCAGTATTTTTAATTTGTTACTGCTCTCACCCTTCCCATCAACCACTATTCCACTCAACCTTTCAGCATGATCCCTTTTCGAATTTTCTGCCTCATTGATACAGTTGTCTTTCTTGACTTTGTCTTTCTTGACTTCTCGTGTTCTAACTTTCCCTTCAACTTCCTTTTTATACATCCAGTTTGTCCCCTCCCCCCCACTCCCGCTACTTAGTTTGTCCAAACATCCAGTTTGTCCCACCTCCCTGGTACTTAGTTTAAATGTAGCGATGTTGCAGTAGAAAACCTGCCTGCTAGAATGCTTGTCCCCAACCTATTGAGGTGCAAACCGTCTCTCTTGTAGAATTTATGTTTGCCACAAAATGTACCCCAGTGATTCAAGAATTTAAATCCTTGCTTCCTGCACCAGGTCCCCAACCATGCATTCACGTCCATGATCTCTCTGTTTCTGGCCTCACCAGCCCGAGGAACTGGAAGCAAACCAGAGATAACCACCTTGGACGCCCTGCTTTTCAGCCTTCTTCCTAGTTCTCCAAAGTTCCGCTGTAGAATGTGCCTCCGCTTCTTCCCGACATCATTTGTGCCGATATGTACCACCACCTCTGACTCTTCACCCTCGTCCTTGAGGATTTCCTGCACTCTTTCCGCGATGTCTTTCACCCTGGCACCAGGAAGACAACACACCATCCTTAAATCCCGTCTGCTGCCACAAAAACCCCGGTCAGTTCCTCTCACTATGGAGTCCCCTATTACCACGGCTCTGTGCCATGTCTGAGTCTTCCGCTCTGCCTCTGCGCCAACTTTTGATTGGCAGACCTGGCCGAGTAATTATTCCCAACAACCATAGTGCCTGCTGTCAGTGTGAGTAATTATCCCCAGCAACCATAATGTCTGCTGTCAGTGTGAGTAACTATCCCCAGCAACAATAATGCCTGTTGTCAGTGTGAGTAACTGGAACTCCAGGAGAGCTCTGCAGTCATTCCTCAGGAAAGAGAGTGTCCGAGGCTCAACCATTTCCAGCTGCTGCAATGACGCTCTCTCCATCATAAGGTCAGACGGGGGATTGGTCACTGATTATATACCATTCCTGAAACAGGCCATGCTGAAATGTAACAAGACCTGGAAATTATCCAGGTTTAGTATGACAAACCTGATGAAGGGCTCTGGCCCGAAACATCGAATTTCCTATTCCTTGGATGCTGCCTGACCTGCTGTGCTTTAACCAGCAACACATTTTCTGCTCTGATCTCCAGCCTCTGCAGACCTCACTTTTTACACTTAAAATGACAAACGGCAACTAATAATCCTCATAAATATTAGACAAAAAGTAACAATAAAATTTCAAACCATTTTGACCTTCCATAACATTCCCATCACTGAGTCCTCAATACCACGTTTATTAGAATCCTGGGTGCTATCATTGCCCAGAATGTGCCCTGGACTGGCCCCATAAATAATACTGCCTTTAAGAGCAAGTCAGATGCTAGGAAATCTGCAGTGAGCAACTGACCTGCTGATTCCTCAAAGGCTGTGATGAATTACATCCCAGGAATAACACAGGACAAAACCAACTCATTTAATTACTATCACTTCCATGACCATTCATCCACTCCATCACTGATGCTCAATAGTGGCGATGTATACCATTTACAAGGTTCACTGCACCAAGCTTTATTGGACAGCAATGTTGAAACCCACTTTAATCTAGAAGAACAAAGGCAATGGGTTCTTTGGAAAACCAGCGAACTGCAAGCTCACTCCTTCATACGGTCAGATGTAATGATATTTGCTCATGAGTTTATAATTCCCTACTTCTCAGATCACGAAATCAGTCTGAATGCTGCAAGACTTCGACAACAGCCAGGCCTGGGCTGACAAGTGGCAAATAACATTCGAGCCACACAAATGTCAGACAATAACCATCATAAACCATCCCACCATCGCTATTCAACATTCAAAGACAGTACCATTGCTGAATCCATTGGCACTAACATTCTCAGATTTATCCAAGACTATACAGCTGCTGTAGTTAGAGCATCAGATCAGAAGTTAGGAAGCCTGCAGCGAGTAACTTTTTCTCCTGCCTTGCCAAAGTCTGTCCAAGATCTCCAAGGTTCAAGTCAGGATTTGATGGAACAATCTCCACTTGTCTGATGAGTGCAGCTCCAACAGTACTCAGACAGGTTGACACGATTAAAGTATAAGCAGCCCACTTGATTCGTCCCCATCCACAATGACATCCTCCCTCCCCCACCGACACTCAGCAACAGGTGTGAGTACCATCGCCCTCCTTAGACAGTACCATCCACACTCATTACCACTGCCACCAGGAAGGAAAAGGGCAACAGTGATCATAGTTCATTTGATTTTAACTTAAGTATTGTAATGGACAAACCAAGACTAAGTGTTGGAGTTTTCGTGTAACTCGGTCTAAATTTATTAAACTGAGAAGGGATTTCTTCAAGTGAACAGGAAACAATAACGAGAAGATAAATCAGAAACAAAGCAGTGGCAGGTATTCTGAGGGGAGATTAAAGTGGTTCCCAGGAAATGTGATCTCACAGAGTAAAATAGCGTCAGACTGCTAAATCCAGAGCTCTCTTGAAATCTAGGAACACACAGACAGAACAGGAAAGCTTACATAAGACAGTGGGAACTCAATACCCCAGAAAGCTGAGAGGATTGCGGAATGTGGAGGGGTGAGGTCCAATGCGAAATTAGGAAGCAAACAGTGTGTGTGAAATTATGCTGGCAAGACATATCAAACAATCTTTAGCAGATTTCTTTTCAAAACAGAGAAGGAAAAGTGAAATAACGAATATCAAAGGCAAACAATGGAAACCACATGTAGCTGTGGATGGTTTGTATATGGGTCTGAGTTTCAATTAAAGTTAAAACTGACCTCTTTTTCTGACCAAATTAGAGTTCCAGTCAAACCTTCCCAGCCTCATTCTTGCCCCATTGAAGGCTGCTCTCAGTCAACTAATGATTCTCACTCTCAATTATTGCATATCATTCTCTACCACTTTCCTGAACTTTACGATAAAATGATCGCTGCACCCCAAAACGTTCCCCTACTGACACTGGATCCCACCTCTTTCCCAAGGACAAGGTCCAACAGTACATGCTCTCTTCGACTGGACACATACTCCTGAAGTGAGCTGGTTCTCCATGTAATCCAGGAACACTCGCCCCTCATGACTCTTCACAACCAGTAACCCAGTCAATATCTGGAAATATTAAGTTTCTCAATATTAGTAGTCTGTAGTATTGTCATCGCTCTCAAATGCCCTTGCATATTTATTCTCTCCATCCTTTCAAATGGTTTCTGACCGACAGACTGTACCTCACAGTTTACTTGTACACTTTTTGTTCTGTATTTATCTCCAGTCAAATTCATTCTGTCCTTGGACAGATCCTCTTTCTCTTGGACTCTTTAACTAACGCTAATCTAAACCCATACTTCTACCTTCAACCTTTCCCTTCCCTTCTGTCATTTTGGAATGCTTCATACCCAGCAATATTTAACACCAAGTCCTGCCATTCCTTGAGCCAGCTCTGGGTGATCAACACATCAGATTACCACACAGCAATCTGCATCTGGAACTGATCACACTCCGAGTCTTCATGTCCATGCAGAGTACCTCAGATTAAGGCTTTCTTTCTTACTCCATCTTCCACTGATAAAATTGTTGTTGTAAATTTGTACCAACTGCAGCTCCCATTATTTTGACAATCCTGGTACTCTCCTCTACTATTCCTTTTTGGATCCTAAGCACACGCCAAGTTATTTTCAATCCCTCCCAAACCCCGTAAGAAATTCAGTCCCAGCTCTGTCACTTTAGCCCATCCAGCTTATACAGTTACTGCCTTCCCCAGAACCAGTCCCAATGTCCCAGGAATCTGAAGCCTTTCCTGCTGCACCATCATTCCAGTCACACTTACATCTACCTAAAACTCCGAGTCTTGTTCTCACTTGCGCACGGCACTGGCAGTAACCCAGGGATTGCTACATTGGAGGTCCTGCTTGCTAACCATCCACCTTGCTCCCTAAATTCTGATTCCCAGACCACTTCACCCTTCCTACCCAGGTCATTACGACCAAAACGGACATGACCTTTGACTGCTCACTGTACCACAGATGAATGTCCTGCAGACACAGTGACATCCTTAACCCCACTATCCTGTAATTACAGACACGCCGACACCTTCTTCAATTTCCTGACATCCCTGTGATTGTTGCTCCTCCTTCCTTCTCCCTCCCCTTCGGTACAGTAAGGCTGCTTGTGGTGCCACAGACATGGCTCTGACTGCCCTCCCCTGAGCAGTCAGCACCTTCATCAGCTTCCTAGCTGGGAAACTGATTTGGGAGGGAGACACCGGGATATTCCTGGATTCCCTGGCTGTTTCACTTGGGCGCCGATTCCCTTCCTTATTCCAAGCAGTCATGTGTCAGGATGATTTGTTCTGTGTGTATGGGCTATCCCTCTAACTCTCAGCATCACAAAGTCTCTAGTCAGCGTCTGATCTCTATGACCCAGTGTTCATCTAGGACATGAGCAGGGGCTATGACTTCCCAATGCAACAGAAACCATTTTCCTTCTGACAAATATGTCTTGCCTTGTCGTAAAATGCAATATGCCTCGAGTAACTTAATTTATTACTTAGAATGAAGTTAACAGCCGGGAAATAACAATATGGTTAAGTCCCTTATTCCACTGTGCCTTATTGAGCTTAACTTATTCTACTGGCTCAGTATAATAAATTCACATCCACCTCATATTTCTGAGTTCAATCATTACTTTAGAATTTGAAAAAATAAATTTGCTGACTAACAGCAATTAACTGATAGTCATTAATAACGGTTTGTTATCAGCCAATGAACTTACAGCCTTTTCTGTGATGGCTCTTACACTTCTTTCAACCTCAGTGCAGGCAGGTCCCAGCAGCAGAACGTTATCTCTGTGACTCCCAGCTACGTGTAATCCTCCAGCTCCCACTCCGCTCTGCTCCATCACAGGGTCACCGTCTCTGTCACTCCTAGGTCCGTGTAATCCTCGAGCTCCCACTCCACTCTGCTCCCTCACAGGGTCACCGTCTCTGTGACTCCCAGGGACGTGTAATCCTCCAGCTCCCACTCCACTCTGCTCGCTCACACGGTCACCGTCTCTGTCACTCCCAGATACGTGTAATCCTCCAGCTCTCAGTCCACTCTGCTCCCCCACAGGGTCACCATCTAGGTTACACCCAGGCATGATTATGCCAAGATCTTCAGTGCTGATTTATATTCTCCCAGGTGTGTGTCAGTCTCAAGCTCCTGCTCCAAGTTGCTCGCTCACATATTCACTCCCACTGTGACTCAGTCCTGATTTCGAAGCTCTTGGTCTGCTGCTTCTCCAACTCCAAGTCCCAGTCGGCCTCGATTCTCCCTTCTGATGTATATTCTCCCGGTCTGTGTTGCTCTCTCTCATATTCTCTCCCTTTGTAACTCCCAGGTCATGATAGGCCTCAAGCTTCAGCTGAGATTTATAACATCCCATTCCGCACTGCTCTCTTACAGGATCGCCGTTGTGCCTGGAAGACAGTGAAAACGATGAGGATTAGACAGAGCAGAGGATTTTACAGTAACTGAGAGAACTGTATGGGATGGAACAGGTTATCTGGGGAGGTATGCAGACCTACAGTGCCTAAAGCAGGTTACTGGAAGAAAAAGCGAGAGTTGCAAGCGCTGAAGACAGCAAAGGAAATAGAGAGACAATGGCTTATTTATGATGCAATTTTGTAGAGTCTAAAGGGCTTTTTCTGAGCTGCTTACAGAGATGCATAGACTTTAACAAATGCAAATTGAGAGCCAGCAAGTGTTGTATGGTACTGGAGACTGTTGAATGTTACAGAGTTCGAAGACTTTCAGTAACTGGGGGGAATATAAACTTTTGGAGCTCTGGTTGTATTCTAGGACCCTCAGGACATGAGGAGGTGCAGAGAATGGGAGCATTCCAAATAGTGGGATTGTAGGAACTGGAAGTCCTGAGATGGATAAGGAGGAAGAAAAGTAACAATTTAGCACACGCAACCATTGTAATTATAGAGATTTAAGGAAGGAAACCTGTGCTGTCATTGATTACAATTATATGGAGAGTTACAGAAGCTGAAGGGACTACAAATTTAAAAAGGGAGTGATTTTATGTGATCAGAATTTAAGCAAGATTAAATAAATTTTAGTGATCTCTAGCACAGATGGGAATGGAGGAGGTGAGATATTGCAAGGAACTATAAGAGTTATAAGTCGGGCGGATGTCAGATACAAAAGGGAGAGCTGCATTGTCTGTGTGCAGTTACAGACATGAGGAGTGTTGTAGCGCCTGCTGGAGAGGACACACATAACAACAGTTCCAACGGCGGGTGCAGTGGCTCAGGAAGGCAGCTCACTACCACCTTCTCAGGGACAACTCCAAATAAACAATAAATGCTGGCTCAGCCATCAATGCTCATGTTCAGGAATGAATGTGTAAAAGATCTACAAGTAGCACTGAGGTCACTCAGGAAGGCACTTTCAGCAGCCCTTCACAAACCCGTAACCACTATGCCCTCGAAGAACAGGAGCTCCTGGTGCACGAGAACACCAGCATTTTCAACGTGCCCTCCAAGACACGCTCCATCCTCTCAGCACGGCGTATGTCCCTACACGCAAAAGACTGCAGTTGGTCAGGAAGGCAGCTTCCCCAGGGAATTACAGATGGGAGGGTAATGGAAAAACTCTGCTGGTTACAGCCAGACAGAAAAATAAATTCAGCAGTGTGTGTGAAATGAAATTTCCATTTCAGAACAACATGCTGAACATGGATAGAGGATTTGTCTGATTGGCACAAGACAGAGAATGTGAAGAAAGGGGTCTTTTTCACGATGGGAACTGGTGATGAGGGGAGCTCCGCAGGGGTCAGTATTGGGATGACAATCTACATGTTATACATTAAGAGTCTGGACAAAGGATGTGAAGGGGTACGAGAAATTGGTTTCCAAGAAAGATCCCAGGGATGAAATTCGTGTCATATGAGGAGCAGGTGAAGTCTCTGGGTCTGTACTTGATGAAGTTTCAGAGGCGGTGGCAGAATCTCATTCAAACTTACAGAATACAGAGGGGCCTGGATGGTGTGGACGTGGGCAAGATGTTTCCACGATCAGGAGAGACTAGGGGCCAAGGGCCCAGCTTCAGAGTGAAGGGATGACCCTTTAGAATGGAAATGTGGAGGAATTTATTCAGCCAGAGGGTGATGGATCTGTGGAACTTACTGCCTCGGGGGGATGTGGAGGCGAGTAATTCAGTGCATTTAACTCAGAGATAGATAGGTTCTTGGTGAGTAAGGAGATCAAGGGTTACAGGGAGTAGGCGAGAGAATGAGGTTCAGAGACAATTCAGACAGAATCGAATGGTGTCACAGACTCGATGGACCGAATGGCCTAGTTCCACCCTATATATGATGGTGTTATGGACGGTCCTCATTCCATGGGTTTCTAAGTGTGCAGTTATCATTTCTGGCTTATCGTTTACCATACATTCAAGCACTTTCCTGATCATTACGGTCACCTCTTGGTTTCAGAATGACTGCAGAAAGCTACACCACAGAGTAACTTGGGAATCCTTGTGCATAAATCTCATAAAGGTGTTACTCAAGGTCAGCAGGACATAGAGAAGGCAAATGGAATGCTGGGATAGACTCCAAAGGGAATGGAGAATTTAAAAAAAGGGAAGGTTTGGAACAACTACGGAGGACTCCAGTAAACCCACACTGAGAATACTGTGAACAGGTTTGGTCCCCTATCTAGGGGGAAAATGTTCTTGCGTTGAAGGCAGTCCTGATAAGATTTAACAGACCGATCCTCAGAATTGAGCGATATTGATGGGAAAAGATTGAGAAGTTTGAATGTGATCTCATTAGCATTTAGAAAATGAGGCAAATTTATTGATAACCGAAGATTCCTCTGTTCTTGCAAGTTTGGTTTCTGATATGTTGGTTCCCCTGACCGAGGATCTGTAACCGGAGATAAAGGGGAATGCAGGCACGAGGTAACCTTAAGAAAAATGCTGGGTTGTAGAGGCTGGAGGAAGTTACAGAGTTCGGTGGTTCGAAATCACTGTTGGTGGCTAGAGATCAGATAGGTTGTCGGGCTGAAATATGTCACTTAGAGGTACAGGAAAATCAGTCCAGAAGGAGTTACATTGATCGGGAGGAATATAGGTTCTAGAGATGACACAGATAAGGGCGGCAGTTGGAGATAAAGGAGATACAGAAACTGGGAGGGATGTGGGGACTTGAGATTACATAGATTGGGTGGTAGTTGGATCTGCAGGATTTTATAGAGAAAGGGAGGATTAGACGGACTAGAGATTACACAGATTGGGGTGGTAGTTGGAGCTACAGGCATTTATAGAGAAAGCGAGGATTGTACTGACGGGAGATTACACAGATAGGGGTGGTAGTTGGAGCTACAGGAGTTTATAGAGAGAGGGAGGATTGGAGGGGCTGGAGATTACACAGATTTGGGAGGTAGTTGGAGCTACAGGAGTTTATAGAGAAAGGGAGGATTGGAGGGACTGGAGATTGCAGAGATTGGAGTGGTAGTTGGAGCTGCAGGATATTACAGTGAAAAGAAGCTTGGACTGACGGGAGATAACACAGATATGGATGGTAGTTGGAGCTGTAGGACTTACAGAAATGGGGACAATTGTAGGGACTGGAGAGGACACGGGTAGGGATGGTAGTTGGAGCTGCAGGAGTTTATAGAGATGGCAGGACTGTTGGTACTGGGGACTACATTGACATGGACAATAGTTGGAGCTGCAGGAGTGAGTGAGATTTGGAGGGCTGAAGGGGCTGGATCAGTTCACACAGCAAGAGAGAATTGTCGCGATTGGAGGGGCCAGAGATGATGATGGTTATAGGGCTGCAGGAGTTCAGAGAACTAGTGAGCGCTGTGTAGGTAGGTTTGAAGCATTCCCATCAGATACACAGAGATGTTGAGTGCTGTTCAGGAGTTGATTACAGAAATCGAGAGAGTTTCAGGTACTGGAAGATATGACAAAGACAGTAAGCTGTAGTATTTGAAGAGGTTACAGCATCCATATGCATTGAGAAGTTGGAGGCTGCTACAGGTGTTAAACATGCAGCAGGGGATCAATAACCTTGTATTGATTAGGATGATTGGAAGCTGTGGAGATAAAGAACGAGAATTGCTGGAACTGAAGAATATCACAGATGAGGAGTAACATATGTACTAGAGGTGTTAGAACATGAGATGTGCTGTATTCAATGGAGTCAGGGAAGATACACGGAGATCTGAAGGGACTACAGGTGATATAAAGGATAGTAAGGCTCCTCAGTGTCGGATGGGGGCAGTTTTCACAGACAGGGAGATTGTTTTTTGGGATGATGTTATTTACAGAGATTAAGAGTGCTGTATAGAATTGAGGAACGAACAGAGATATGGAAGGCTGTAGTTAATGAAGACATTTGTTGTTGTCGGATGCTGAGGTTCTGGAAATTATGTGGACCGGAAAGCTGGACAATCTGCCAGAGCTGACAGAGATAGGAACAGCAATAGAGCCGGAGACACTAACACAGAAAGGGAGTATTGCACACATTGGAGGGGGTTTCCGCTTTAGGGATGGTTGTAGGGGAGTGTAACATTTACACAGATAGCGGTGTAAGAGCTGGAGAATATTATGGAGATGATCAGACTAGAGGAACTTACATTGACAGAATGGGTGATAGCAACAGTAGGATGTTACAAAGATAGTGAGTCTTGTAGGAACTGGATTGGGAGAGTCACAGGCATTGGAGTGGGTTTTGCAGGGAGTGCTACAGGGACCTGAGAGGATTACGCAGATAGGGATGATTGTAAGATCTCCACATTATCATCGGCTTTCAGGAGTGGAAGAAGTTACACAGATAAGGAGGGATATTGGAGCTGTGGGAGTTCCCAGGGAACAGAATGTTTGGAGGGTTTGGGTCTGTTTATAGATAAAGCGGTTATGTTTAGTGACAGTAACATGGAACACAGAGGGCGAGTTTAGATTAGATGCCCCACAGCATGGAAACAAGCACTTCGGCCGAACAAGTCCACACCAACCGTCCGGAGCGTAACCCAACCCGACCCATCTCCCTGTGATTATTGCAACTAACACTACGGGCAATTTAGAATGGCCAATTCAACTGACCTGCATGTCTTTGGACTGTGGGCGGAAACCGGAGCATCCAGACGAAACCAACGCAGACATGGGGAGAATGTGCAAACTCCACACAGACAGTCACCCAACGCTGGAATCGAACCTGGATCACTGGCACTGTGAGGCATCATTGCTCACCACTGAGCCAACGTGCTGCCCCAAATTGCAGAATTACACAAAGAGAGGATGTTTGAGGTGCTGAGAGAAATGTCGGGAGTGGAGGAGCAAACAGAGATGTGGAGTGCTGTTGCGGCTGAAAAGTGTCTGGAGGTGCTTATATAGATAAGGAGGTCGGTAGGGATCGGAGATAGTTACTGAGGTTGTGTGGTGGTATAGGCCAGGTGGCAAGAATGTGATCTGCCTGCAGAAGGTTATAGTCATATCATGTTCTCTTGGGACTTGAGGAAGGTACATAGGTGGATATTTTGGTCTAGCCTGGAGGATTTTACAGAGATGGGGTTGACTGTAGGTATTGTGCAAAACTACAGAAATTGGGATCATTGTACTGAGTGCACGATGAGATTATTGAGATTTGGCATGTTGAGACTGGACCAATTTACAAATAGGGAGAGATGTCAACATTGGAGTAGTTTTCAAATATACACCAGGATTCTGGGAGGAGTGGATGATACAGTAATAGGAAATTTTGGGAATTACAAGCATTAAAAATGCTGGCGTAGATGAGTTGGGCCGAAAGGTATGTTTCCTTGCTGTATGACACTATCACATGACAAGAGACAGTGTGAGAGAGGGAGGAGAGAACAGAAAGATCCCAGTTTTCAATACAAAATCCTTGAGCGAGGCCTGCTTCCCATCTGTTGTCCTGATCCTCACTATGACAGCACAGGCATGGATGAATAAATGTGTACTCCCGATGCTGTTTCGGGAAGGCTCAGTACAGTAGATCTGAAAGTCATCCTCTCACAAGAGGGTGGGAATTGAGCCTGGGACCATCATGCTCTGTGTTCACCCTTCAACACAGTACCTATGTCATGTTATCTGAACCAAAGTTCCATCCCTTAAATGTTCTCTGCTCTGTTCACTGTGAGTGCTCCTATCTCGCTGCAGGATTTATTGAAGGCTCTCACTCTCCGTCGCTCTGGCTGACCAACCGTCTTCAATATGGTGATAGACGAGACAGGAGTTGGGAATTCTGCTGAGTCAGGAATATCCTGAGTACCTACATGAGGAAGAGAAATAGACAGAATGGTAAATCAGACTGATGTAGTGAGGGTAACACATGGAGAATGACACTGAGTCCCACAGAGATCTGGAATATCCCAGTCTCCATCCCTGGCCTGTGCTGCTGCTTGTCTCTGGAGTGGAGAATTCTGTTGTCTCAGGATCTGGAGTAGCTGCAAAAGGTGCAGTCACCGGCAGCAATTAGACCCTCACAGTGACAGATACCACATGGAGAGATACTGAGTGATAGCACCAGAGTGCCGGAAGGTATCAGGATCAAACCACGGTCAAGATGAAGGGGTTTGATGCATGCTGCAAAGGGATCAATACTCAGGGCTGAGTGAGCTATCAGTGGGCCAGGCGATGGACTAGAGTTACTCTCACTAGCCTGTTCATCCAGAATTTAATGGTGGTGTCAGGGAAACCCATCTGACTGCTTAATATCGTATAAAGAAGGAAATCTGTCTTAAGCAGACGCTCTGGCCTACATATGAATCCAGACCTAGAGCAATGGGATTGACTCTCAACTGCCCTCTGAAATGGTCTGGCAAGCCACTCAGCTCTCGGGTAACTGGAAGTGGGCATGAAATGCTGACCAGCCAGAGACAGCAAAATCCTATGAGTGCACTAAAAACAACACTGCTGAAACCAGTGTCCTGGTTAATCATGTCGGTAGGTTTATGGACAGGGCTTTAAACTGGCAGAGAGGATGCAGCAACAGGGTTCAGGTGAAATGAGCCTTCCAAATGCAAAGAGAAAATGTGAAGCCTTGGAACAGCATGGGAACGTGGCTGAAGACAAGCAGAAAGGAACAGGAAGAGAGAGAGTTTAACTAAAACTGTACACCAGCAAATCGGTTTGTGACAGAACATTATGGGAAAGAGTAAATAATAATGTTTTTATTTGGAATTGCCAAAATTTCTGCAACAAGGTAATAGACTTGTGACACAGAGATAAATGAGATTTGGTCAGCAGAGAGACGTAATTACAGGGTGAACAAAGGTGGAGCATAAATATTCAACGGTAAACAACCTTACAGGATCTCAGGCAGAATGCAAAAGCAAGATGGGAACCCTGACAGTAATGGCAACAAAGGCATTACAGAGAAAGCATTTGGCATCAGATTATGCAGCTGAATCATCCTGAATGCAAATTCTGGCTGCTACTACGTGTCAAACAAAATAGGCAGGATAACAGTTTTTACACTGCTGACAGTATTGCTCATCCCTGATTTAAACAGGAAGTCATTTGAATTTGTAGCAAAGGTGGCGTGATAATTTTGGGAGACGTCAACCTTTGTATAATCTTGGACAGACACATTGGCAAGAGTGATATTATCCAAGATCCTCTTTGAATGTTTTAGTCAGAGTATCTTTGAATAACACATTGTGAAACTGGCTAGGGATGTACCTATCTCAGGTCGACCGTTGGGTGATGAATCTGAGTGAAGGAGCAATATCACACCGAGATTCTCCAGGAAATTATCCTGGAATTCAAAGAGATTATGACATTTTAAAGTGACCATAAAGCACATCCGAACATCAGTAACAAAGCCAATTACATGATTTTGAGAGAGAACTGACAAAAATAAACAGGGTAAACAGACTGAAATGCCAGGCTGTAAAGGAACTGTGGAAAACATTTACAGCCAGGGTGTCCTAGAGACGTACAGCTCTTAAACAGACCCTTCAGTCCAACTGGTCCACGCAGACCAGCTATCCTTTCCTAAACCTGTCCCATCTGCCAGCACTTGGCCCATATCCCACTAAACCCTTTTTATTCATTTACCAATACAGATGCCGTTTGAATGCTGCAATTGTACCAGCTTCCACCACTTCCTCTGGCAGTACATTCCATACATTCACCACACTGCGTGAAAACGATGCCCTTAGATCCCTTTTAAATCTATCATCTCTCACCCTAAACCTATGCCCTCTATCTTTGGTCTCCACCACCTCAGGGAAAAGACCTTATCTGTTTATCCTGTCCATGCCGCTCATGATTTTATAAACCTCAAGAATGTCACACCTTAGCCTCTGACGCTCCAGGGCAAACATTCCCAGTCGTTTCAGCCTCTCCCTATAGATCATATCCTCCAACCCTGGCAACATCCTTGTGGATCTTTTCTGAACACTTTCAAGTTTCACAACATCTTTCCGATAGGAAGGAGACCAGAATTACACGCAACATTCCAACAGCGGCCTACCGAATGACCTGTACAGCTGTAAAATGACCCCCAAACTCTGATACTCAATGATCTGACCAACAAAGGAAAGCATACCTAACACCTTCTTCACTATCCTATCTACCTCTGACTCCACATTCAAGGAGCAATGCACCTACACTCCAAGGTCTCTTTGTTCAGCAACACTCCCTCTAACTTTGCCATTAAGTATATTAATCCTGCTAAGATTTGCTTTCACAAAATGCAGCACCTCGCATTTATCTGAATTAAACTCCATTTGTCACTCCTCAGCCCATTCGCCCATCTGATCAATATCCCATTGTACTCTGAGGTAACCTTATTCACTGTCCACTATATCTCAAATTTTGGTGTCATCTGCAAACTTATTAAAGGTACCTCCTACGTTCATTTATATAATGATGAAAAGTAGTGGACCCAGCACCGAACTTTGTGGCACATCATCGGCACAATAGAACAGTGCAGCATAGCAATAGGCCCTTCGGCCCACCACAATGCTATTCTCAACTCATCCCATCTGAATGTACATAGTCCATATCCCTCTATTCCCTGCCTGTTCATGTTTCTGTCGAGATGCCACTTCAAAACTTTACTCACATTTCTGTTTCAAGACCTCGCTTGGCAACTTTCACTCTCTGAAAAAAAAATCTTGCCTCACACACATCATTTAAACTTTCTCTTTCTCATCTTAAACCTCTGCGCTCTAGTATTTGAAACTTACACATTGGAAAAGAGATTCTGACTATCCACATTATCTATCCTGTCCTAGCGTTATATCCCTGTACCTGATCGCCTGTCAGCCTCTGATACTCTCACAAAGCAATCCATCTTTGTTTAATTTCCTCTTAATCCTAACACATCTTTAAAAACACAATACTGGTAAAGTGCTGATAAACCCTTTTTGTACCCTCTCCAAATCCTCCAAATCCTTCCTATTTTGAGATGAGAACTGCACAAAGTACTCCAAATGTGGCCAAACAAACGTTTTATTCAATTACAACATCAGATGCAAACCACGATACCCAACGTTGTGGCCGATGAAGGCCAGAGTTATATTTGCTTTCTTTCCCATTTGAAACACTTCTGTTGCCATTTTCAGGATGTCACTGGCTAGCACCAAAATCATAATAGAAACGTCAAAGATTTTAGTCTGCCGGGAGGTTAAACAAATGTTGATCCCTGTTCCGTTATGAGAACTTGGGAAGCTGACAAAGTGTGACATCAAACAAGCGATCAAGGAAGTGGGTTTCAAGGCGCATTTTGTGACATAAAACAAAGTTTGTATCACAAAACTGATTTGAACGAATTTGTTCTGCTCGAGGTCATCATCTTTTGTCAGACTAAAAACGACTCAGAATTTAGTTCTTCTATAACTCAGTGGTTCGAGGCTGGTTTTGTACCTCCATTCTCACGGCAGCCTTGCTGAATTTCCTTACAACTTTGCAACAAGCATCCGAAGGTGCGTTGTATGTGTTGTTTGGACTTATTTTTGAAGGAAAAGCTGAAAGTCATTTTCTTACGCAGACCAGGCCTCATCTGTTTCAGTTTGGAAGTCCACGTCCATGTTTTTCCTCTGAGGACCATGTGGATGTCAAGCTTCTGATGTGAAGAATGTCTTCGTTTGGCAGGAAGAAAAACGTAACTCATTAGAGGCAATAAACTAACGGTGAAACAGTGGGGGACGAAAACTTACAGGGATGCGGCTGTGTGCTTCTGTTCCTTATGTAGAGACAGGAATGCGCTGGAATCCAAATTAAACCGGTCAGAGGCTGGAAGAGCACAGCTAGCCAGTCTGCCTCAGAGGTGGAGACATCTACGGTTTGCAGATACCAAATATTCACGATTGGGGCAGTCTTCGAAGGACAGCCTCCTGCCAGTTTACCCCTCTGCTTATGTCAACAGAATCGGGTTTTAAATCTAGTAATGAAGAAAGAAGAGGCCAAACGATTCAATTCCTCATTTTATGTTAGTTGGGATGTCCTGAGGCCTTTGTCACTGTCAAAAAATGTGTCTGTATAGTTCCATCTATGGGTTAAAATGAGGTTCAGTCCTCCCCCAGGTCATGAACAAATGTGACGGTATCTGACTTCAGTCTCTATCGCTGGTTCATTTGAAATTAAAACTTTGCATGGAAACTCTCATTGAGACAAACACTTCAGACGTCAGGCTAGATTAGAATACTTACAGTGTGGAAACAGGCCCTTCGGCCCAACAAGTCCACACCGACCCGCCGAAGTGCAACCCACCCATACATTTACCCCCTTACGTAACACTACGGGCAATTTAGCTTGGTCAATTCACCTGACCCGCACATCTTTGGACTGTGGGAGGAAACCGGAGGACACAGAGGAAACCCACGCAGACACGGGGAGAACGTGCAAACTCCACGCAGTCTGTCGCCTGAGTCAGAAATTGAACCCGGGTCTCAGGCGCTGTGAGGCAACAGTGCTAACCACTGTGCCAACGTGCCGCCCATTACTGTGACTGTGGGCCAAGTAGTGGTAACTGAAAAGGAGAATGGATGGATGTTTGATGACTGGTACTGACATGTTGTATTATTCTGTGCTGTAAAAGCACGGTGTCACGAACATTCTTTTTCGATAGAAATGTCTCATCACAGGAAAAGAAATCTCTGCTGTTAAGAGAAGACACAATTGAAGTAGAGCATCTTTGACTGGAATCACATGACAAACGCGTCCGCATGTGCCTTGCAATATTGTACAGGGCCATAAGGTGGCTCACTGGTTATCAGTGCTGCCTCACAGCGCCAGAGATATGATTTGCCTGCAACTGGGTTGACTGTCAGTAAGATGCCTAGTTCAGGCGCAAATGAAGAGAGAAAGGGTAAGGAATTGTTCTGTGAGGGTTAATCCCTGGAGGATTGCTGTGCATTGGTTGCATTGAATAGCCAGTTTCTGAACTGTAGGCATTCTATGTTCCCTTAGTGTGTTGCTTTAGCAAATGTTCAGACCAGGGAGAAAAGTGAGGAAAAACTGTCACTTCCCAGTCAGGGATTGATCCATTACGCGACAACCAACGGATTCCCTTTTGCCTGAAATAGCTCCTATTTTCCCTACATTGGTAATGGCAGTACACAGCTTTAGACCGGGTTTTAATGTGTTGCATTGGACCCAGCATCCTTTCCCAACATGGACTATGCAGGGATATAAAGAGATAATAAAAGACATGGATGGCGATGACTGGAATGAAAAGACGTCAGGAAGAATGGACAGCGTTTACTTGGAAACAAAAAAATGGAAAGGAAGCCATCGATGTAGTGAGTGGTAATGCCATTTGAAAAGACAAGGCGAGGTTTCGTGGGTTGGTGGAAAAAACGAATAGATCATGTGGCGTGACACCAGGTAAAACTGAGTTGTGTCCGTATGGAAGGTTTCCAGGCGATGAGAATTTGGTGAGAGTAAACAGGAGGGAAATTCCTTCATTCAGATGGATCTATATCAAGACTTTAGAACTTCAAAACCAGCGATGAATGATAAAGAGAAGTTTGGAAAGTTATGCTTTTCCTTCTACAGCAGTTGAATTCGGAAATGATTACTTTTTTGCTGGAAAGATTATTGAGAAGCTGATCCTAATATATTTGCGAAGACGCGTGCAGACACGCAAGGAATGAATTTCACCGTGACAGGGAGTCTGGGCGGCCATGATGGGTACGCGTTACGTGCACACTCTGTAATTGGTTAAAGTTAATTGGAAAGAAACTTCATAACACCTGCAACTGAGTGCGACTAAGGACAGAATGTGCTGATTGTGAGGAAAGGTTCAGCAGCTTGTTCCACGTGACCTTCTATAAATTGTACAAAAAACTGAGCATGAAAGGGAAGCCGGTTAGCTCAGTCTGCTGCATAACTGGTTTATGATATAAAGTGAAACCAATAGTGTGGGATTAATTCTCGAAATGTCTCAGCATGCCCTCAGGATCATGATCGCCCAACTCAGCTAATACTTTCGACGATGGCGATAATCAAAGTGAAACTATGCTATCGTGAGTGGGAACTGACCTGCCAATGTAATGCACCTTTATCCTTTCATGTGTTGCATTGGAACATTTGGCTGCAATCACAGAGAAGGGAGTGAGTCCATATGCTGCTCACTCATCTCCCCCAAAATATCCATTAACAAGACGCGAAAAATATTCCTACTGCAATTCTGTAATCTTCACAGCAATACATAAAATATCGTTATCGTTTCGATTCCAGTTTTTGTGGTAACAGTCAAAATGTCCAATGAGATAAATCTAATATTTTGTGGATTGCTTTAATGGCCTGTGCGAGCTTGCAGAAAAATCAGTGGTATGAAAAGAGCTAAACATCCTTTCCAGAATTTAACACAGCGCAGGATCAGCGGTATGAAACACGTCATTTTTTGCAAAAATCACCTCTGTATCTCTATTGAGTGTTGGATATTCACTCAGGGAGTATTTATGGCTGGTCTTAAGTAACTGAGGCATTTCCCAAGGACAGAGCACTGCAAAAAAATCATATTTCTTTTCGAATAAATGCTGTTTTACTCAACGTTCTTTTGCAACTTTTAAATATATATGCACAGACATATACATGCATGCACACATACATTTATATCTGTGTGGATATATAAATATGCGCATATATGCGCGTGTGTGTGTGCATTCAGGACATTAGTAATGGATAGCCGGCCATTTCAATATTCTTCCTGTAGAATGTGAGAGCTTAGAGATTACAATAATGTCCCTGAAATGTGGTGAAAATGTGGCATCGAAAAATGTGGCGAAAATCGACTTTATTGATGCTGCGTACGTTTACTGTTGTGTCCTGAGTTGATCACCGGAAATATTATGTCGCCACTGGACTGGGGTTTTCCATCGATCGGCTTCACTTCGTCAGGGAATTCGATTCACTGAAATTTCACCAACTTCCTTTGGCATGTTCATATGACACATCGACCCACACTGCACACAACGACAACAATATTCAGCATACTGCACCCACGAGAACTTGGCATGGTTTTTATAAACAGTGAAAATTGAATAATGTTATGCAAGGGCAACGTGAATTCCAATTTAATTGCTGAAGACGCAAGAATCCAGAGTAAGAATTAAAATGTCAGAACTTCACGTTCATTACCTTGGCCAGAATTCCAGCCCAGCAAAGGGGAAATCTGCCCCTGAATCCCCTGAATCCATGCAATTGCTTGCTCCTGGTGTCTGCTTTGAAACCCATGCGAAGCAACATTCAGCCTGAAGGAGAACTTGTCAGATCCCTCCGCTGTCTGATCTAAAGCTGAAACAAGAGCTGTCTATTCCAGCTGGAAGGGAAGGGATGTGGAGGTGAAACCAAAATATTTCGTGGTGTTTAATTCATATTGTTATTATTACGATTGTTTAAAAATCTGGACCAGAAATGGCACAGACACAAAGGAGCCCATTGTTAATACTGATCTCGCCCCGCTCCATGATTCAATATCATCATGGCTGACACAACAATTATGTGTCTTTTTCCAGCCTATCCGCATCATCGTGTTGCATACTGACTAACAGATCTTTATTGATCTCTATCATAAATAGACATCGAAAATTTAAACTTGTGAGAGGAAAGTGTTCCGTTTTGAGACAGTTGGGTTTCTGCACGAATACTGTTGGTTTTGCAGATGAGCAGCCGAGTCTGCTCTGGCCACCTTCCAAACCATGAACTAGAATTCGACTCGGATGGGACTCGAATCCACAACCTTTGAATTACAATTTGAGCAGGGACATAGAAGTCCAATGCGCTATCTATTGCGCCACAGAGCCACGCCTATAGATCCCTTTGAACACACAAATTTGTCTTTGAACCATTGCGTTCAGGACACCCATCTCGCATCTGTCTGCCCTGGTCACACTTATCCAGTACCTATTCCTTATCCACGTGTGCTCTGGCTCTTCAAGTGTTCGTCTACAGACTGCTGGAATGTTCTCATGACACGTAGCTTTACCACATGCTCAGATAATGATTTCCAGATAAGCAACATTCTACTGGTGAAAGCATTCTCGCAAATTCTCCTCAAAACATCTTGTCTCCTGTATTTCATTTATGTCACTCTATTCCTTCCAAATATAGTCTGATCCCTCTCATACATATCTATCCTTTTCATAAAATGTTCATGTGAATAGGTTACTCAAAGAGCTTTCTCTGCTCTTCGATAAACATCCCCCAACCTAGCTCGTCTACCTTCACAATGGAAATGGTCCAGCCCTTGCCATTCCTGTCATCTCCTCTGAATATATCATCCTGCAATCAGAAGCTTCCAGCAATCTGGCGATAACAACGGACAAGCAAAGTTCCCTGAAGTAAAGCCAAAAGGTCTGAACAGAATCAGCAGCTAGTGTCCATATCTCATGAAAAGGAAAGTTAACATTTCGAGTCCAATGATCTCTCTTCGGAACTGATGGGATGGACGGGTGGGTGGAGAATGTGGAAGAGGGCGGACGGGTTCCAAAATGATTGAACTCGATGTTGGGACCTAAAGTTTGCATAGTCTGTCTGTAGAAAATGAGTTGCAGGTCTTCCAGCTTGTGTTATTCCTTGAAGGAGCACTGCAGCAAACCAGAGACCGGTATAGTGGCCTGGGAACACAGTGTCACGATTAGAGTGGGGCTGGAATTGTACAGTAGTTCAGGCAGCATCCGAGGAGCAGTAAAATCGACGTTTCGGGCAACAGTCCTTCATCAGGAATACAGGCAAAGAGCCTGAGGGGTGGGAAAACAGTGTAATGTTGAAGTTACAGGAGACTGGAAGATCGGGACAGTTTTTGTTGATTCTGGAAAGAATGTAAGTGATCTCAATTTTGTCACCGACTCTGTTTTCCTCTCTCCATTGCAGAGAGATCACATTCTGAGCAGGAAATACAGTTGCCTCTATTAAATGAAGTGCAGACAAATCTCTGGAAGATGTGACTGGAAGCTTCCACAGTGAGGAGAGACATCAGAAACCAGCAGGAAATGTAGCTTACTACATAGAACGTTACAATGCAGTGCAGGCACTTCGGCCCTCGCTGTTGCAGCGACCTGTAAAAATAATGTGATGTCCATTGTAATGGAAAATTAGCATTTATTTCGAAACCAATAAAAGCACAGGGAAACAAAGAAGTAAGAACCTGACTTTGCAGAGCCAAGTATTGTAGTTAGAAAGAAAAAAATGTAAAGTTAAACCGAACTGATAGCAGACTTACAAGCCAGTAAACTACCATATCACCAGTCAAGGAATGGGAAAAAAGCAACTCCGTATCTGGAAAGGAACTCGAATGTTTCAGGTCCCTGATATTGAGGTGTTGATAAGAAGAAGCGAATTCTATTATCAAGGGAAAATGTATTATATGTGGAAGGTACACCAGTTACCTTTTTGGTAGATACAGGGACAACATATTCAGTCCTTAGATCTAGGCAGTTGAGAGAGTCGACGCAATGGATGCATCAGGATTCGTGACACGAGAGAGATTATCCACACCCCTATCGTGTGAAACCAGTAATGGTGAAACATTCCAATTCTCATTTCATTTCTCGGAATTCTGCCCTTTAAATCTGATGGCTGGCGATCTCATAGTGAGACTGGGGTCGGATTTGTGCAGTACCCCGACAGGTTTGCAGGTAATACAAAAAGAAGATTTACCAGCGCAGGCTGTAAAATCCGACTCACGACCCCTGATGCTTGGCTATGAGTGATGATTACCCGGAGAGCCATAAGTTCAGTGAGGATTCGCTCGCCTAGGTAGCAAGTAAGCATGTTAATCCCATTAACACCGATTTACTTGCTGGAGATATGAGGCACTGCACAGCACTGGCCCTTAAGTAATCATATGAGAAGGATTGTTTTAGGAGATTGTTTGAACCAGGTCAGTTATTATTTTGCGAATTTTATTAGAACGATCACAGATGTGCAGTCAGTGTAAACTTATCCAAAATATCTGTGAGGCAAGTAGACCCTATCTTTTTGATGTGGAACGCTCCTTTCCTCAAGTACCATTGGTGAACACATCCAGTGACAGGTGGCAGGATTTGGGACCATGGGTACTACTGTCACAAAAAAAAAGCTTGTGTCTTCAGGGACGATGTGCATATCTGCTTCAATGCAGATATAAGGACATACATGGAGAAACTAAATGGGCTAACTCAGGCAGACAGGGCAGTCCAGTTAACCCCCGCAAAGGGGGTAGCCTGGCGTTGAGCTGTGGTAGATGTCTCGCACTCAAGATTAAGAATGTCCCTGCTTAGTGCAAGGCAAAAGGCAAACGTGATATGGGGTTCATACGAGGCTGCGAAACGAAAAGAATAATCCCGAAGTCTCAGTATCGTCCTTGCAGAACACAAGACTCGTTAAAACCCGAGGCTGGAAAAGGAATTACTCCAGTCTTTGAATCCCCCTGAAGGGTGGAGTGATAATCCCCTGTGGATGATCACCGGCAAGAGCCCCCATTCTTACACTCAATAAGGCAAACATTCCAGGTGTATCGGGGAAATGGAGGTTTGTTCAAGACCAGCAGGTAGTCAATTATGCTGTTGTTCTGCCTGGACCAAATGTTCCTGATCCTAGTAATATATTAGCCCAAATTCCAAAGGACAGTAAATGGTTCTCTGCTTTGGATATAGCAAATGCCTTCTTTAGTGTAGCGGTACACCCAGAAAGTCAATTCTGGTTCATTCAAAGGCAAATCGTATACATTCAGTTGCATGGTCTCTTTCCAGTATGAACTCGCTTGTATTTCAGCAGATTGCCGGAATCAATTAATTATTTCAAATCACAGCGGACGAATGATCTCTCCTCTGTTTGAACTCACTGGTGCCTCAGCAGACAGAATGACTGAACGAATCCTTTCCCATTCTTAGAACAGACGAACGGCCTCTCTCCACTGAGTTCGCAGATGTAAACTGAGATCAAATGACGGCCTGAATGTATTCCCTCTGAGAATGCACTTGAATGGTTTCTCGTCAGCGTGAACACGTTGATGGTACAGCAGTTCGTGAGCCCTTTTAATGCCTTTTTCATACTCTGGGCCATTAAATGGTTTCTTGTCCGTGTGAACCCACTGGTGAGTCAGCAAGTTAGAGAACTGAGCAACTCCCTTTCCAGACTCAGAACAGTTGAATTGTTTTCCCCCGGTGTGGTTGCCCTGATGAATTTTCAGGGCAGACAAGTAATTGAATCGTCATCACATTTCCGCAGTTTCTCTCCAGCGTCCCTCCAATTATGCCTCGATATTTCAAATCGTGAATACTTTCACTCCACTGTGAATGTAGCTTTCTGCTTTCATTTTCAAAGGCCGGTAAGCTTCAGGCTACATGGAACAAAGCAACTCCTTCGAATTCTGAATTAATGCTTCGTTTCAGTTTCACAACAGCAAATCCTCATCTTCGATACCACTCAAATAAATCCAGAAATATCTCAGTAAGAGAGAATCCTCAGAACACCAAAGCATATGATTTTCATTCTCCATCGGATGTGGTTATTCCAGAACAGGTCAGCATTTATTGTTCATTCCTGATTTGACTGGGTAAGGTGATGATGAGCTTCCATCTTGAACCATCGTTTCTGTGTGCTGTCGGCAGATCTAAATTATAGGTAATTGGAATCCACAATTTTGACCCAGTGATTCTGGAGTAATGGCAATATATTTCCAGATCAGGATGGTCGGTGGGTTGTAGGTCTTTCCCATCTGTCTAGTGCCCTTTTCCTTTTAGATGGATGAAGTTGTGAGTTTGTAATGTACTTTTGATGGAGCCTTGGTGAATATCTGCAGTACATCTAGTGGATGGTGCAGACTGCATTTGGTTATGGTGGGAATTGATGTTTGTCGATGTTTTATTAGTTATGAGTTGCTGCTCAATTCAGCTGCTCTGTTCTGGACGGGTTTGAGCTTTTCAATATTGTTAAACTGCAGTAAGGAATCCTCAAGAAGGTTAGGATTTAAATATCTCTTGCTACTCAGATGCAAACTAATCTGTTGTGTTTCTCCTGTACATTGTTTCTTTCACACTGCAATCATCCAGGCGAAAAGGAACTATCCCATCGTGTCTCATTCTGTATTGTAAAGTAGTAAACAGTTGTTAGGGAAAGAAGAAAAGAAAGAGAAGAACATTTGGTCAATGAAGTGAATAACGCTCTGGTTCTGAGAGTGAATAGCTGTTAATGGAGACTGCCAGTGACAAATCATCGGCGGCGTGTAATCGCAGGCTATGTGTTATCCAGGCTTTAGGAGTCAAGAAAATCTCTGACTATGACCTGCTCTAATTTCCTAATTCCACCACCTCCAGCGAAATGCTATTACCAAACATACATCCCCCTCTCCGCCCTTGTCCGCCTTCCCCAGGAACCATTCCCTCTGGGGCATCGTGGTGCACTGCGCCTTCTCTCTCAACACCTCCCCCAACAGCTCCATGGAAGCTTTCCCTAAAATCACGGAATATGTGACACATACATTCATAGAACATGAGAACGAGGAGCAAGGCTTTGCCGCACAGGCCTTAAAGAATACTTCGCCATTCATTCAGCTCATGCCTGATCTTTCCATGGATACGCATCCACTTAAGCAAACTCTGCAGGTAATCTTTACTTCCTTTATTGTTCAAAACAAAAGCAGCCCGAGCTAAAAAAAAACATTGATTGATGTCTCATCAACTACATCGTTGGGCAAGCACGCCATCGAGGAACAACCCTCTGGTTGAAGAAATACCTTCTCAATTCAGTCCTATATCTCGTTCTAATCTAGAGGCTGTGCCCTCTTGCCCTAGTTTCATCTGCAAATGGAAGCATGCTCTCGAGTTCTATCTCACACATGACCTTCATAATCTTATACGTTTCCATAATATCCGGCCTCATTCTTCTGAATTTTCGAAATAAGCCTATTCCACATACTCTCCTGTCATCAGCGAACACCTTCAAATCTGGAATTCCATCTGCCAGAATATTGCCCCTGAACAGCACCTTGTCGAGGCCATTTTGAAAATCTAAGTACTTCAATTCACTGGGTCCCGTTGTACACCATGATCGTAATGCCATCATAGAATTCGAAAAGGTTTTGCAGGAATGACCTGCTCTTCATTAATCCAGACTGCATCTGTCAAATTTATACGGAGAAGCCCCTCTATTTTTTCCTCGATTAAAGACTGAAGAAATTTATGCACTACAGATGTTAAACAAACTAGTCTATTATGTTGGAGAATGGGTCTGGGTGGGTTGCACTTTGGCGGTCAGTGTGGACTTGTTGGGACAAAGGGCCTGCTTCGATACTCTAAGTAATCTGATCTAATTCCTCATATTTTGTCTGCCTCACTTTTTAAACAGTGACGCCATATTTGTGTTTTCCAATCTGCTGGGACTGCCTAGAGACCAACGAATTTTGCAAAATTACCGCAAGCATATACCATTGCTTTTAGTACCCTGCGATGCATTCCATCAGGTCCTCGAGACGTAACCATCTTTTGCAATATTAGCTTCAACAATCCAACACTAGCTCTTTTGTTATAATGACTGTTCCCATGTCGTCACCAAACATGATCTCTTTGTCAATTACTGGCATGTTATTAATATCCTCCACTGTGAAGACCGACGCAAATGCCTGATCAATGTCACTGCTATTTCCGCATATCCCATAAGTGAATGTCCCTTCTCATCCACGAGAGGGTCAACGTTTACTTTTGCCTCTCTTTTTCATTTTATATTTTACTAGAATCTTCTGCTATCAATCTTTATATTCTGTGATATTTTTAATGCCATGTTCTTTCTTACACTTTTCTGCATTAAATTCCATTTGCCAACTCTCAGCCCAACTCTGCTGCATACCTGTGTCACTGTGTTATCTACAATATCTTTCAGCACTGTGTACAAATTTCCCGAACGTAGTGTCGTCCGCAAATTTACTAACCCATCCTTCTCCGCCCCCATCCAGCTCGTTTACAAAAAAATGACAAAAAGCAGTGAACCCAAAACAGATCGTTGCAGTACACCACAAGCAACAGAATTCCAGGATGAAGTTTTCCCATCGAGTAACACCCTCTGTCTTCTTTCAGCTGGCTAATTTCTGATACAAAGCACGACATCCCCCTCATTCCCATGCCTCAGTATTTTGTGAGTCACCTGCCGTGGCGAAATTTATCAAACGGCTAACTGAAACCCAAACGTGCATTACATAAACAGCTTTATCCTCATATATCTGTTTCGTGACCTGGCAAGTTTTGACACGAGTTGTAGCTCAGTTTTAGCTTCCCAGATGAAGATTTGCTCACTGAGCTGGAAGGCTCATTTCCAGACGTTTCGTTACCCTCCTGCTTAATATATTCAGTGTGCCTACGGGTGACGGACTGTTCATGAATTCTGCTTTCTATTTATATGCTTGCGGTTCTTTGGGTTGGTGATGTCATTTCCTGTAGTGATATAATTTCCTGTTCTGTTTTTCAGCGAGTTGTAGATGAAGTCTAAATCGATGTGATTTTGATGGATTTCTAGTTGGAATTCCATGCTTCGCGGAATAATCGTGTGTGTCTCTGTTTCACTTGTGTTCGGATGGATGCGTTGTCCAAGTCAAAGTAGTGTCTTTCCTGATCTGTGTGTAAAGATACCAGTGAGAGAGGGTCACGTCGTATTGTGGCTAGTTGGTGTTCATGTATCCTGGTGGCTCGTTTTCTGCCTATTTGTCCATATGCAAAAACTGATGTCATTTCCAAAATGCCATGCAAGAACTTGACAAATATTGCATTTGATAAACATTGCATTCGCCTGAGGCAACACATCCATCCGAGGACAAGCCAAACACCTACATGCAGGAGATTTAATCGAAGCATGGCATTCCAACCAGAACTCCATCAACAAACACTTCGAGTTCGACGCCATCAACGACCTCTTGAGAAAAAAAGAACTGGATATGACATCACCATCGGAAATGACATCACCAACCCAAAGAAAACCAAACATATCAAGAGAAAGCAGGAATCATGAACAGTGCTTCGCCTGGAGACCCACTGAAATTGTTACCGAGTAGGGTGACGAAACGTCTGGAAATGAACTTGCCAATTCAGTGAGCAAACTGACCTACAGTTCAATTACCAATTCACAGAGCTCGATAATGTTTGTAGGTGTCGTCCACCCATTCACAAAACCGGCTTGACTTGCCCTCATAAATTTATGCCAATCGAGATGATTACAAATCTTATCTCATGGAACTTTTCCAACACTTTACCCACAACCGAGGGAAGGGTCAATGGTCTATAATTTCCAGGGTTTTCTTTACTCCCTTTTTTGAATGAGAGAGCAATTTTTACTATCCTGTAGTGTTCTGGTACTCTAACTTTGGACAATAACAACATTAATATCGAAGTGGAAGAATCATAAATCTGATTCTTAGCTTCCCAGAAAGTCCTAGGATAAATACGATCTGGCCCAGGGGAATTTAGATATGTTCACATTTTCAGAGCTTATGACGCCTTGTCTTTGGGAACTTCAATCCTATTTCGTCTGGTAGCCAGTTTCTCAGCATTATCCTAGACAACATTTTGTTTTCCCGGTGCGAATCCTGACTAAAGACATTGCTTTCGCGCTTCCCCCATCGCTTCTGACTCCACGCACTACTTATCACGACTGTCCTTCATTGGCCATAGTTTATTCTATTCATTCTTTTAGCCCTCACATATCGATGGAAAGCTTTCGGATTTTCCCTTAATCTATCTGTCAACAAATTCTCTGTCCCCTCCTGGCTCGTCTTCAGTCTCTCCTCAGGTTTTTCCTATTTAACTTGTAACTCTCAATCTCCTTAACTGAGCATTCACGTCTCATGGGAACACAAGCCTTCTCAACAAGAGATTCAACTTCTTCAGTAATCTTGACTCCTGCGCTTGACAATTTCCTCCCCCTCTGACAGGTACATACTTATCAAAGACACACAGAACCTCCTCCTGGAATAAACTCCACATTTCCATTCTGCCCATTCCGTGCCGTTTCTTTGCCAACCTCTGAATGTGTAATCTTATCTAATCGCATTGCAATTTTCTTTCCCTCAGCAATAGCGCTTGCACTCCGATGTATACCTATCCCTATGAAAATCTAAAATAAACATAACTGAATTTTGGTAACTATCACCCAAGTGCTCACCTATTGCCAAATCTAACATCTTGTCGAGTTCATTACCCAGCACTAAATCTAATTTAACCTCTCCCCTTGTTGGCCTGTTCGATTACACATTATTTAAGGAATCTATCGCAGATACACTCAACACTATCCCCATCAAGGCTACCCTGACTGAGCTGCTTCGACCGATCGACATGTTGATTAAATTCTCACATGATAATTGCCATTCAATTTTTCATTTGTTATTTACGCCTTTGTTCACTGCCCTCCCCAATGTCATCTTAAAATTTGGAGGCGGATAGACTCAGACAAACAGTGACATTTTCTTCTTAGAAATTCTAATTTCCTCCCAAATTGATTCAAACTCATTCTCCATAGAAACTAAATCATCTGTTTGCATCGGTCTGAGGTTGTCCTTCAATATTTGAGTTACACCACCTTCCTTACCATCCTTTCTGTCCTTCCAAATTGTCTCATACCAGTGATTATATACCTCCCAGTCTTGACTATGCTGTCTCCATGTCTCTGCAACGTGTATTAAATCGTATTCATTTGTGATGATTTATGCCGTTATATCTCCAACTTTCTTCCAAAAAGTACGAGCATTCAGGTATAGTACCTTTATGGTCGCATTCTTACTCATTGATTAAAAAACATCTACAATAATATCTTCCACGGTATCCTTGCTTCATGCTTCTCCTCCCTTGTCCATTTCTGACCTTCATGCTTAGCATACAAGTGCTCAAATACACCTTCCAGGTGAAGCAATACTTTCCCTACACTTCGCACAATCTAGTCTACAGCTCATATTGTGGTCGCCACTACCTTAGGAAACGAAGTGTTTTGCAGAATGCCAAGTTCTATCGCCAAAAGTGTCCCTGAGCTTCCAGTTCACTGCTCCTTTAGCACAGAACCATGTTCCGTAGCGAACGTCTTTATCTCAGTCTTACTGCAGTGTTGCACCATAGCTTAGCGCATGCTGAATAAGCAGCAGACCATTTTCTGCTTGAGGGCCCCACGACCCTCCAGATAAATTTCAGTCATTTTAGAGGCCTGAAGTTTCCCATGTGTTGGCCCCCGACGCACTCACCAGGCCTAGTCACACACTACCTTTGGTTAGTCATAAACAGTCTGTGAGCAGTTGTTAATGCTCCAAACAGATCATTATCAATTCCTATGCCCAACTGCCCGTCTCTCTCTTTCGGCTCTATCCCGACATCTCGTTTCCTCCTAATTACTGCACCCCCACATATCTTCTGCATATCGACCGAAGGTTTCCTGGAAATCATCAGTGCCAAGGATGGGGTCACTGGACCAAAAATGTTAACTTCGATTTCTCTTTTCAGCATCTTCTCGTCTTTCCCCTGAGGAGGCTGGATACTGTGCTTCTGCAATGACCCCCTGCGCAGAAGACAGAACTGTTTTCATCCTGAAAGTTTCTCTTGTTGATGAATCCCATTACAATGTTTGCCACTGGCATCGACTTCGTAGGTCAATGAAAATAGAAATCATGTGTTTGGGATTTGTGCCGCCGCTCTGTTCTGGATATGATAAACAACAAGAGAGCAACATGTCCGTCATATCAGATGTGAACAGATAGCAATCTGCACAGGAGTTGGAATTAAGTAAATGTTTTTCAGTTGGAGAAATTTCAAACCATTTCTCACTGTAATAGCCTGTGGCTATCAAAGCAAAATATTTTATAACCACGAATGCTGAATACAGCGTTTTCAAGCTAAAATATCTGAATGATCATCCTCCAGAGTTACAGTACAGTCGTGTCTGCAAATGGAATAACTGACTGAATCACTTTACTTGTTCAGCGAGCAAACAGTCCTCTTGTGGCAAGATATATGGGCAGAATGCAGGAGGAGGGATGGAAAGGTTCTTAAGCAGTTTGACATAGGGACTGAGGAAGTGTTCGTGGTTTTCCAGATTGAAGTGGGCATATTCCCAATTCAGGATAAACTTGTATCTTATGTTCCTCTCTGTGACAAGGGAGGAAATTGCAGGTGTTCTGAGCAATGGTTTACTTTCATCTTTGGGTTTGTAGTGGACTGGACTAACGCAAGATTGGGAGAGATAAACCAGAGAATCACACAGCAGTGAGTCTCACATCAATTGAAGGGAACCTTTTGGAGCGAACCTTGAAGGAAAGAGTTAACTGCCACTTCACCAGGCAAGGTTTCATCAGGGAGAGTCCTCACGGTTTTGGTACAGAATGTCATACCTAACAGATTGGATTCAATACAATTTATTGGCAAGTGATCAGGTTTTATTTTGAACGAGGGTGGTGAAGTTGATGTAATTTGTGTGGATTCCAACATAGCCTTCAACACGACACCACTCTGAAGATTGGTAGGAGGATGCAAGTGAAAAGGGATTTTAGGTTCCCTGGCAGTTGGATACAAACATAATTGGTGGTGGTAAGAGACACAGGATGGTGATAGAAGTCTGTTTCTTGTGACTGGAACTGGTACTCAATGATGTAACACAAGGATGAATGCTGGGTCCCATGTCGTTTGTGATTGTGTGTAAAGAATGTAGAACAAGTTAGGAGGAAATGATAAGCAGAGTTGTCGATGATACGAATATTAGTAAAGTGGTTAATAGTGAGGAAGATCCTTTTAGGAAATAGGAACACAGAAATGGATTTATCAAATGTCACATTCAGAGAGGCGACGTTGAAACTAACCATGAAAAACATGAGGTGATGCACATTGGAAGTAACACATCAACTGATTACACAATGATTGACAGGACACGAGGAAACCCACGGGAACAGAGAGACTTTGCATGTTGGTCAACATATCCGTGAAGGCAGCAGAACATAGTGACAATCACAACTTTATCAGTCAAGGAAAAATTTATAAAAGCAGATAAAGTGGTGCCACAAGGAGACAATGTGGTGAAGAAAGCACTTGGCACGCTTTTCATTATTAGTCAGAAAGTCGATTATCCAAGTTGGAATGTCATGTTGTGGCGATATGGAGCATTGGTGAGATCACATTTAGAATACTGTTTACAATTATGGTCAACTTCTACAGGAAGGATTTTGTGAAAATTGAAACTGTGCACACATGATTTAAGGGATGTTGCGGGGAGCCGAGAGCTTCAGATAAGCATGGAGATGGGGTCAGCAGGGGCTTTTTCGCTGGAATGTTCCAGCCAGTGTGTCACGTTCTCATCGTTTATGAAATCATGAGGGGCATGGATCGACAACTGGCCTAAATCATTTGCGCAATATGTTGAAGTTCAAAACTAGAGGGCACAGGTTTTAGGTGACAGGCACTGAGTCATACTAAACAACAGATAGAGAGTGACAGAATGATGGTTGATTTCCAACAGGCATTGGTTAAGCTCAGTCTTTGGTTTTAAAAATAAGCATTTTCTTCGTGAAAGCATTTTGGTAGATAAGTCGTGAATAGAACATTAGGGGTATTAAAATTGAGTGATGTACCATTGAATAAGTGAGTGGGTAAAATATTGTCCAATGAACTCTGAAATGGAGAATGCCGTATTTATAAGGAACAATCCATAAAGATCTTTTAAATTAAATGTGATATTGCAGGACTCTGAAATACACACCAAAATGGCTGTGCTGGGATATGAGTCTCATTGACTTTTCTGCAGGAACATCAACTGTTTTGGAAGTCAAATTAATATTTTTCATCTGTTCAGCAATGGCGAAGCCAATATCTATTCCACCATTCCTCTCAGAACCTGACAGGGTGAGCATGCATTGCCTGATCGAAACATTCTGGTTCATGAAACTCGTTTTTCCTTTGAGTAACAGAATGTAGCAGTTATCAAACTGCAGATTTCTCTTTTCCTTTCCCAACTTTATATTCAAACATTCAGTTGCACTGAGAGAATGCAGAATTCTACAATTTTTTTTCCCTCAGTTAATCAGCCTCAGCAGTTTTCTGTTCTTTAGTGATCTGAATGACCTGATATTTATGGGGAAAAGAATGTTGCAGTTTTCCTCGCATGCGGCAGAAGGAACAAATGAGTGGCAACAGGTGCATCTTAAATTTCTAAAGCAGTTGAGTGGTGATGGTGTCGAGTTAAAAGCGTGGATCTTGAAAAGTACCCCTAGTAAGGCAGCATCCATGGAATAGGAAAATCGATTTTCGAGCATAAGTTCTTCGCTAGTTATGTTCGAAGCATTGACATTCCTGGTCCTCAGATATTGCCTAACCACTGTGCTTTCTAGTGCTATCCTTCCTGACTACAATCTCTCGCATCTGCAATCCTCGCCTTCTACTTCGATGGGGGTAGTGTCAGATACTGTTCTTGAGATGTAACAACATGTTCGTAATGATAGTTTGGATATGCAGTTGGAAGCTCATCACTGATGCAAATCATTCTCTACCTCCCAATCTGCCAAGCACATGCAGGTCCTGCGCCTCCCTCGTTGACATTCTCTAAACGCCTGACGCCTGAAAAAAAAGGCCTCATCATCCACTTGGGACCTTGATGCCACATGGGATCACCAGTTTCCTCAATCACCCTTCGCTCACATTATTCTAGTTTCATGACTCCAACTCAGCATTGCCCTTATGTCCTGCACATCACCTTTACAACCTACCCGCTCCACCTCCTGTCAGAACTCGCATCTTATTTTCCACCTTTATCTGCTCATCACTTTCTCAGCTATCACGCCCCCAAATTCCCAAACCACCCATTTATTTCTCCGTCCCCACGGCCACAAACCTCATTCTTGATGAGGTGTTTATGTCCGAAACTGCAATTCTCCCGCTCCTCGCATGCTGTCTGAGCAACTGTGTTTTCCATCACCACACTGTCGACTCTGAGTTCCGGCACCTGCAGTTCTCACTTTCTCCGCGGCGCAGTTTTGTGCAAAAGTCACATCATTGAAAAAGTGCAGTTTCTGTGCATTTCTAAGTTGTTAATTTCATTTGCTCAATCGGCTCTAGATGGAGTATTGAGTGTCTTTCTGCAATTATCATTATGGCAGGGATGTGACAGCACTGGAAACTGTGCAGACCAGATTTACCAGGACATTGTCTGTTCGTAGAATTTCAGTTATGAAGATTGTTTGGACAGACTGCGCTGTCACAAAGATGCTCTCTTTTAAAAAAAACAACGAGCTGTACTTTTCCTCAAGGATTATGTGTCTTGACGTTGTTTTTTATCAAAGGCATTGTAAATCAGTTCAGGCTCTGAATCAGATGAAGTGTTATAGTGATGTAATTCTTCACTGTGAGGCCTTTTTTTTTCTCCATCAACAGCTGAGGCTTGTGGCCAAAGACTCTATGTTTTAGAAATGAACTGTATAATCGTAAAAGAGTGGTCAATCTGGAATGCTGAATTCCAGTTTTTAGATCCTTCAGCAGCAGTGGTGCACTAATTAATAAATTCTCTCCTTCTGCCGTTCTAATTTTTAACCGTAAGATTCTGTTTCATTTTTACTGTGTTTAAGGTGCTTTTTTTCGGAATGTTGTGTACTTTCAGAACGACATAATTCAGTCTATTTTGGAAGGACTAAGTTCTGTGGGTATTCTATATATTTTTTTATTTTTCTATCCGTGATTTTGTGATTTTTTATAATTAGCTAATTGGGAAATTATCACTGTACACTTAACGAAAAAGAATAGAATGTTACGATCTGGGTTGTCTGCTTAATAACATTTTGAATGATTTAGCCTAGCTCATAACAAATTGGAAGATAGTTGATGGATTAAAAGAGCAACCGATATATGCCTGCGTCTTCATTTTGGGTGTTGATTTGGATTGTCGTGGACAGTTCTTGGGAAAGCATGTCTCATTTAGGTACAAAGGGTTGTTTGACTATTTACGATGAAAAGTTGGCATTTTTACAAAAAACTGATTCAGGCCAGGCTTCTGGAATAAGCAAAAATGCTGGGGTTGTATTTGCCTCTTTCTGTGAGAAAAGGAGAGGTCACTCCCCGCAGTAGCTCAGCATTTCACCCAGCTGGAAAATTCATGAGAATTTGCAGAGATGTTTAAATTTTAATTGAATATGAAGCAGCTTGAGTTAGACGCGAGAGATAAGGAAAAGAGACCAGATTTCAAACAGTTTCAGGTACGATTCGAAGAAGAGAGAGCACAAGAGCAGAGAGAAAGGGAGACAGAGATTGAACTTCAGAAATTGGCAATTACTAAAGGAATTCACATTAAAACGCTGGAGATAAATGCTGAAGATAAGATTACACTGGAAGAGCATATTTTTAAAACGACAAAGAGCAGCTGAAATGGCTGATTGTAATGAACTGATCCATAAAACAAGGATGGGCTTCCAGAATCATTTTACGCCTGCGGGAAAGAAATTGGGCAAAGAGAAATCCTCACTTGGAACGGAAAAGTGAAATCTCTGTTAAGATCATGAGGATAACTTATCACAGGATATATAGGAAAACCTTGAAGGGAACAAGATCTGAGGTTTTCATTGCAATACAGTAGACCACATGAAATCAGTATTGGAGAACTATGGAAAGCACTGAAAAATCAAATGCAGGAAAACAAAACAAGCCTGGATGTTTTGTTGGCATGGTAATAGAAAGCACAGTGGAGGCTGGAAAGCTTCATCAGAGTGCACAAACCAATCAGAGGTTGGTAAGGGGGAAGTGCCACGTGTGCTTGAAAAATATACCTGCAAAGTTAAAGGTTATTTACCTTGGTGAGGAGTAGCAAATAGACAGGTAACAGTATTTAGGGACACAGGATCGTCTCAGTCTGTGATGCAGAAGGATGGGGAAATATGTACTCCTGAAGAACTATGTGTACAGGAATTCATGGTGGGACGAAACATTGCTCAGTGATGTACAGTGAGGCTAGAGTGGGCAGAAAAGAGTGGGGAGTTTGTAGTGGGAGTTCTGGACAAACTCTCAGCTCCAAGAAAAGAATTTGTGCTTGCAAATGATATAGCTCAATCACCGGTTAGCCTGCTCCATACTCCAGTTGAAAAGTCAGTCGAGCTGCAGGCAAGACTAGCAATGCAGGACGTTGATCAAGGAATTTTCCCAGATTGTGTCTTTACACGATCACAGAGTCACAATCGAAAGCAGGAGAAATCAAAAGGCACGGATTAGGAAGCTGAAAAATGATTGCATCCATTTATGTTAATTAGTACTTATTCCCATCTTTTATTGAATGTAGGGAATCTACACAATGCATCAAGATTACAATGTTTTTAATATCAAGTAAGCTGGACACAGCAGGGGACAAACGTTAAAAATGCAAGCATATTCAGCTCAGCTATGCTGCTGAGTTACAGCAGAAAGATGAAAAATTAAAACACTTGGATCAGAAGACATATATTCGGAAGGAGAGTGAATGCATCCCTGTGTGATATTACTTAGCAAATGATATGTTAAGGAGGAAATGGAGACCAACATATATTCAAGTCTGTGAGAAATGGGCAGGATGGTTTTTTTTTCTAGTAGGGTACAGAAAAGTGGTGCTGCGAGTGCCACATGTGTCAAAAAATTGGATGTCACTTAGGCGTGAGGAAAACGGAGGCTAAAATACAAAGACATTTTTACTGGCCTGGATTGCAGATGAATGTAATTGAATTTTGCCTGACGTGTCATACATTTCAAACCATGGGAAAAAATAAAGCCTGCACCTTTAATACCTGCTGCAGCGTTCAAGGAATCTGTCTTAATTGTCTTGATGCATTCTGTAGGTTCCCTACATTCAATAAAAGATGGGAATAAGTATTAATTAACATAAATGGACGTATTGACGAGATTTCCAAATGCTGTTCAATTCTGCAAGATGACAGCTAAAAGGATTGAGGAAAAATTACGATTAAAAAAAAACTAAATATAAACTACTATCAGAGATACAATTAGATCAAGGGTCCAACTTCACATCCAACTTTCCAGGGAGTATATAGATAGCTTCGGATTAAAACGAATCAAATCCACTGTGTACCATTCAGAATCACATGGTGCACTGGAAAGGCGACGTCAATTATTAAAGACTATGTTGAGGTTTTATGGTTCGGAGCAGCCAGATTATTTCCGTAAGGGAGTTGCGTCAGTGCTGTTTGCGATCTGAGATATATCGAAAGAATCCACAAAACTAAGATCATCTGAGACCAATTTGGGGCATAAAGAAGGAGGACCATTAAAATTTAATAAGGAAATATTAATAAGTCAGGTTACAGAGACCACGCATTTGGACGATGTATCAAATTTTAGAATTGGACTAAATAATGTGGGAGAGTTGTCGAGACAACACTTAAAATTATCGCAGCAAATGGTGAAGCAGGAAGTGTATGAGAAACAAAAAAAATCAGAATTTTGCCACTGGGAACAATGTATTTATTTAAATTTCATTAATTGGTGAAACTTTAAAGCAAGGTTTCGAAGACCTTATCAAATTAAGAGGAAATCGAGTGAGGTTAGCTACTTGATAGGAACTCCTGGCATGAAGGAATCTCACAGAATGTGTGATGGGAATATGCGCTAATGGTATTTTGGCAGAGAACGAATGCAAGGGGAGAATGTGTTATTGAATACAACACACTGGGAAGAACCAATTTCAGCGAATTCTGCAACGGACGTTCCTGCTACAAAATTGGACAATGCAAAAGTTGTCCAATATTGTTAAAGTTATTCAGTTCTCTTCCAGAAGAAAATCGTAAGAGTTATTACTCTTGCATGCTGAAATAAACTGGGAATTAATAACCTATTTGTAGTTGATGTAAATATAGGAGTTGCTGTTCTGATTTTGTTACATCCTTGCAGGCATAACCCTATAAAGTTGGTGCAATTTTATAAGGAGATATCACGGATGTTCCAAGATGGCATAACCAAAGTGAGTTTCAATGAATGGAGTTCACCCATATCATGGTGCCAAAGTCAGGTAAGACCCAAAAGTTATGTGTGGACTATCACAAAGTCAATGTTGTTAGAAAGACTGGTGCATCTACGCATCTGTAGTTGGAGGACTATGTGGAAGAGATTCGAAGAGCAACTTACATTTCCACGTTGGAATTCCTCAAAGGTTACTGACAGTAAACTTTGTCGGAAAGATCAAAGGCAATTTTGTAACGCCAACTGGACTGCATAAATTTAAAGTAATGCCGTTTGTGCGAAAAAGATTTCACTCGTATTTCAGAGGTTAACGGACAAGGTAATTGCTGGATACACAACAGTTTGGTGTGTTGTGTGCCTGGGACATTCAGTCTCTCATGGATTGAATATTTACAGAATTTCTCGGGCTTGTTTGATCGAATACGGAAGTCAAACTGATTTGTAAACCTAACTGAAAGTATATCTGCCAAAGCCAAAGTCACCTTCCTGGACTATGTCGTTGAACACGGACAAATAGCCCCACGCGATGTGAAAACGAAAGTTACGGGGTATTTTTATACATTGTTGACGAAGAGAGCAGTACAACGGTTTACCGGATTGAGTGACTTTTTCTGAAAGTTTGTGCTGACTGTTAGAAGTGGGACTGCTCAACTCACCGAATTGCTCAAAACAGGCAAGAAATTTCAGCGAACACAAGAATTTCAAAATTTATTTGACAGCCTAAATATTTTGTTAACCATTGCCAAAGTATCAGCCACACACAATTACACGAAGGTTTTCAGTGTGCCAGTGATGTGAATGTCTCTCATCTTCTGCCCCTCTAATATCGACCTGTAAACCAGTTTCATTTGTATTCTGTGTTTATGGGGTTTAATTATCAGGACTGTTGTGTATTTTTTTGAAAAGCATAAGTAAGTCTACTTTAGATAGCTAAGATCTGTGGGTATTTTATATTCTGTTCATTGTGTTTCGTTCCTTAGTTTTGTGAATAATTTTCTCTCTGTTTTCAAAACTGGAAGTCAACCTAGCTAAAGTATTCTAAGTAAATCTTACTACACACTCACCAAAACAAACAGCGACGTTACACTCTGGATTTCCTGCATAAGAATGTTTTTAGTGGTCTGGCCTAGGCAAAACGGGAGTTATTTTTCTCAGAGCAGAGCTGAATGTGAGGAGACATGATTGCCGTCTACAAAATAATGAGGAGCATGGAATTACAGATTGAAGGAAACAGTTACTCTTGATCGATCATCAGGGTTTGTAGATTTCAGACAAGATGCAGAAAGCTTTGAATAGATTTGTCGGAAAACTTTATCTTTCTTCAGGTGGTAGACTCTGGAACTCACTCTCTATAAAGATTAGTTGGACATTGAACTTTCCATTCTTCTCTGAATGCATGGGCCAAGGAAAAAAATGCTCAAAGCCGAGCATTCCCGCGAGCAACAGTGATGTGATCCGTGGCTTTGTGAAATGGAAAGGTACCCACGACCAACGTGTGCGACTATTCGGCTTCCTTCCTGTGATGACACTGGAATATTGACCCTCAGCTTCACGTGGACATTTAATGAAGGCATTCTTATTCCTGCAGATTAAAAACTCACACCTTATTTCGGCTGAAGAGAAATCAGTTTTCAAAGCGTAACAAATGCCTGCATTTCCCTCGAGCTAGGTAGGACTTGAACCTACAGTCTCCTGATCCATAGTCAAGCGCGTTATCCATTGCGCCACTGGCCCGACGAGCAGCCCACTCTATAAGAGCCGTGATGTTAGCACGGACATGATTAATAGCAGTGATGTGCACGAATTGAACAAGCAACAAAGATAATCACTGTCACTGCTTCAGTCCAATCTTCACCACCTCTTGAAGCAGGGTTTTGTTCCAAAAAAAGGGCACGGATATCCATTATTTTCGTATCTGAAACATTTACAGCAAGGTAAGGGACAGAGGTGTTCATGGGGTACACTTTCCCATCAATCCAAACCTTTCCATTTCACAAAGCCACGGATCACATCACTGTTGCTCGCGGGAATGCTCGGCTTTGAGCATTTTTTTTTTGAAACTCCTTTGCCCATGCATCCAGAGAAGAATGGAAAGTTCAATGTCCAACTAATCTTTAGAGAGAGTGAGTTCCAGAGTCTACCACCTGGAGACTGATAAAACAAGATAAAACTGAACCAGGAATAGCGGCGGCTGACTGGGCTCTGTTTCTGGGAAGAAGACTCAGACTCTCTTTGGCTTAATTAGCGAGCCCAGAGCCACTGTTTTTGGGTCCAGAGTCATATAATGACCAAACATGGAACCTCTAACTGTGCTCTAGCACCTGGTGCTTCCCTCCCCTTTCGCCCTCACTCGCCAACTATCGATTGAAGACGACAACATTTCGTTCCAATGATCACTCGCCACAAGCATGCTCTCCAATCATATTAACCCTGTGCATGCTGCAGGACCCATCCGAACTGATGATGTATAATGCCCAACAGCGTAGAAGAGGCAGTTCTACATGACCATGCTGTAGGCATTGGTGCTCCAACCAATCAGAGAAACTCATGGGCGCGCTGGGGGCTCTGATCAATCATAGAATGCTGTTGGGCTCAACTAATCTAACCAGAATTTCCACATCCCAACGCTCAATCAAACTTCGCTTGAAAAATTCTTCCAGTTCAAAACACAATTGTTAATGATGACTCAGTTCCCTTTCCCGCAGGTGAAAGTGAGGGCTGCAGATCCTGGAGATCAAAGTCAGCATGAGAGTGGTGCTCATGCGGACGTCTTCTACCCCCATCTAAAAAAATCAGCAGATAGTTCACCACAGTTTTCTATGAACAATTCTATATGAACAATTCGATTTTATCTTTCCTGAATGAAACACATTTGTTTTTCACGTGGCACCTCATTTTGTCTGGTATGACCGTTTGCAACATCTGTCACACAGCTTTAAACGGTAATCCTGTCAGTACTGAATTAATTTACGAAACTGTCGCATGGCAAACTGAAAGTGTGCATACCTTTTAAAGATGAGGAAATATGTCTGAATGTCTGAATGTGACTTAGATATGCTTACTGGTGACTGGAAGCGGTGGAAAGTATACATTCTTTTCCACTTTCACCAATATTCCATCTCACTGAACTCCACAACTTGCCAGCAAAATGCAGGACATTTTCTGTCGCGACCCTCTGGACCAGAATTCCTTGCATCCCAACATTTGCCCAGAAAACACCACTCCATAAAATCACAGAAGTTGCGGCTTTACCACCTGGTAGGGCACCACCAAGTATTGCATGCAGCTCTGGTCACTGAATTTTGGAAAAACGTGAAATCTCTGGAAAGGGTTCAAAGGAGGTTTACTAGGATGATGACAGGTGTGAATCGAAAGTCTTACGAGCAAAGTCTGAGGAGACTGAGGTTGTTTTCGTTGGAGAGAAGAAGGTTGACAGGTGACTTAATCAAGATTTATATGATTATCAGAAGGTTAGATAGAGTGAAGAGTGAGAGCCTCTTTCCTCAGATAGGGAAGGCCAACACGAGGAGCTACAGCATTAAATTGAATGCCGATTGATTTAGGACAGATAACTGTGCTAATTTCTTCACACAGAGAGTAGTACGGGAGTGGATCAGCCTGCCTGCAACAGTCGTAGACTCACTGAATGTGAATTGGACAAAAATATGGATAATAATGTAACGATGAAGGTTAGATGGGCATCATATTTTTTTCACAGGTCAGTGAAAAATCGAGGACCGAAGGGCCAACTGCACTGTAACGTTCTAATGTTTAAGCTAGAGGACCTGCTGGGTTACCATACCTCTCCTCACTGTGTGACTTTCCAGACACTGTTTTTAGTGATTTGTCAGCACTACTTTCAATCCAGGCAACTGTATTTCCTCCTCTGAATTTTATCACTGCACAATGGGGAGAGAAAAACAGAGTCAGTGACAAAGCTGAGATCACCGACGTTCTGTATGGAATCAACAAAAATTATCTTGATCTTCCTGTCTCCTGTGACTTCAATATTACACGGTGCTCCCAAGGCACTATTTCAGACTCTGGTCAGCTGCTGTGCTCCTTCAAGGCACAGCACAAGCTGGAAGAACGGCACCTCATTTTCTACTGACAGATTATGCAGTCTTCAGGACCCAGCATCGAGTTCAATCATTTCAGACCCGTCCGCCTTCTTTCACATTCCTTTCGCACCCGCGTGTCCCATTAGTTTCAAAAACGGATCATTGGTCTCGAAACATTAACTCTCCTTTCTCTCCATAGATGTAAAATAGCTGTTGAGTTTTGTTGAGACATTTTGTCTTTTCTTCAGAGAACGTTTTTCCCTTGAAGGTTGCAGGAAGCGTCTGATTCCAGGAGAAGATGTTCTGAGGAGATGATAAGAATGACAAAGGGCTGGAACATTTCCACTGCAAAGGTAGTCGAGCCAGCCTGGGGCTGTTTATCCAAGTGCAGAGAAGGCTGTGTGAGAAACTGATTAACGTGCACATATTATGAAGAAGAGAGATATGTGTGACAGAAATAAGCATGTTTTGGGAAGTAATAATACGCAGTAGCATAGATTAAAAGCAAGAGACAAGCGATTAAGCGGAAATTTAGAATAAATAATTTCAAACAGACAGTGGTATTTGTCTGGACTTCATTATCTGAAAGTGTGGTATAGCTACATGCCAGTAGAATATTTCAGCAGTGTGTAGACAAACCCTTGAATAGCGAGAGCACACTTGGATCAGCACCTGGTACTGGAAAGCGTGACGAAGTCAGACCTACGTGAGATGGGAGTCCCGAGGCAAAGGCAACCCTGTGTGCTTAAAAATGCCTGCTTGCGCGGCTCTGTGGCGCTAGAGAAAGCCCGGTGGATTTCCTCGTGATTGCTGAAGTTGACATTCCAAGATGATCGATATGCATCTCAGCAGCATCGTGGTTTAGTTCTTGGTTTGATATGTGATCAGACCAAACTCGGCTGCTCTATTGCAAAACCTGCAATATGGGAGCAGGAACCCAAATGCCTTGAAACGGACCTTCTTTATTCGCACAAATGAACAATTTCGATGTCTATTGAAGATAGAGCTCGATTATTATATCTGTTAGCCAGTAGCAAACACGATGATGTTGATAGGCTGAAAAAAAACATTAACATACTGGCTCTGCCATGATGATATCGAATGGCGGGGCGGGGCAGGAGCGGTGTGAAGAATGGCCTTCTCATGTTCCGTCCTGACTGGGCTGTTTCTGGCCCAGGTCTTTAAACACTAACATAATGAGGGCAATGTGAATCTACATCAAGAAATATTAAGGTCTCACGTGTACCTCGCTGCCCTCACAGCTGGATTAGACAAATCCTGTCGCAGCTTCAGATCAGAAAGTGGAGATTTCTGATTGCTCTGTCAGGCTGAACAGAGGCTTCCAGGTGGACCAATGGAACATACGTCCACGTGGATTCTGGGGATTCAGGGGCAGACTCGCCCTTGCAAGGCTGGAATTCTGACCAAGGTAATGAATATGAATATCTGACATTTTGAATATTACTCTGGATTCTTGCTACTTTTTACTGTGGTGGCATAGTGGTTCGTTGATTAGCATGGCTGCCTCACAGTCTTGGGCAACTGACTGTGTGGATTTTGCACGTTCTCCCTGTGACTGCATGGGTTTGCTTTGGGTACTCCGGTTTCCTCCCTCAATACTAAGGTATACAGGTCATTTCAATTGGTCATGCTAAATTTCCCGTAGTGATCGGTGCATCTGTCAAAGGGAAATGTTTCTGGGTGGGTTGGGCCATAGGGCCTGTTGCAACACTGTAGGGAATGTAATCTAATCTAAAGTGGAATTCAATTAGATCTTGCATAGCATTGCGCTTTGTATACTATTTATACAAACCATGCCACGTGCTCTTGGATGTCGTAATACTGAAGATTATTGACGTTGTGTGCAATGTTGGTCAATGTGTCATATGAACTTTCCAAAGGAACTTGGTGCAGTGTCAGTGGATCGAATTCTGTGACGAATTGAAACTGATGGAAGGAAAATCCTAGTACAGTAGTGACCAAAAAATGCCCGTGATCAACGCAGGAAGCCACGGTAAACTTATATTCAGTAACCCCTCCCCCATTCACTTATTGTACTCTATGCCATTTTCTCCCCCCTCCCACCCAGCCCCCGCCATCCTCTCGCTTATCTCTCCACGCTTCAGGCTCTCTGCCTTTATTCCTGATGAAGCGCTTTTGCCCGAAACGTCGATTTCGCTTCTCCCCGGATGCTGCCTGAACTGCTGTGCTCTTCCAGCACCACTAATCCAGAATTATATTCAATAACATCTTTTTTCACCACGTTTTTCTCTGTCCTTTTCCTGAACCTGATGTGACATAATGGATGATCAATAATCAGTACAATCACCTCTCATGTGTGTTTCAATTCAGATCCAAAGCAAAAAATTGAGTAATTGAATTTCTGGCCTCAGTGATAAGAACAGGAGCCGTTGAACGTCCTCTGATGTCAGCTCCATTGGGGAAATTGATCAGGTTGCCGTGCTTCAAGAGCAGACTGGAGGTGTCTGAGCTGCCGAAGTTGAGAGATTGATCCACGCCAGGTGCTCATTTCACTGATATTGGCCAGGATGATTGCAACATGAGGCTGAGAACAGCTCGAGGACCGAATATTACTGTGCAATAAACGCTCTTTGACCAATGATGTTACACCCAACGCGATCCTAATCAAATGTCAAACCGAACGACATTTTATAATTATGACTCAAAAGATTATCCCCGATCATTGAAGAGCCCTATAAGTTAGTGCATCTCCGACTGTTGGGTCCTAGGCGTTCTGCAACTTTTCTACTCACTGAGAATAGAACATGCCTCGGCATCTATCAGCCGCAATTTAAAGCTGCGTGCCCTTGTGCCAACCATCACCATTTGTAAAAAAAGTCCTTCACTGTCCACCTTAAGAAAGCATCTGATCATCTTGTATGTCTCTATTAAATCATCTCTCAAACTTCTTCTCTCTGTCATAAACAGCCACAGGTCCCTCAGTCTTTCCTCGTAAGTCTTTCCCTCCAAAAAAGACAACACAGCAGTTAATCTCCTCTGCACCCTTGCCAATGATTGCACATCCGTCCAATGATGTGGCGATCAGAACTGTATGCAATTCCACAATTGCGGCCACCAGAGAATTTTCGAGTGCAACATGGCCTGATGGCTGTGAAACTCAACCTCTCTCCCAATAAATCAATCATTCCGTGGCATTCCAAACAAACCTGTCAACACGGGTGGTAACTTGCAGCGTGTTTTGCACAGTAGCGCCGAGGTCTCTCTGTTCAGCTTAACTTCCAAGTATATTACTTTGAGCCCAGAACTCTTTCTTCTTATTGCTGCTTCCAAAGTGAATGACCTCACATTTTCCCACATTAATTTCTATTTGACATCTCTGAGCTTAGCTCTGCAGCTTATTCATGTTCCACTGCAACCTGCGGAAACATTTTGCACTGTTCAAAACTCCACTGAGCTTCGTGTTATCGGGAAATTTACTGACCCATCATTCCATGCCCTAATCCAGGTTATTTATAAAAATGACAAACAGCAGTGGACCGAAAAAAAAACCTTCTGCGAACCCATTAGTTTATGAAATCCAGAACGAATATTTCCCATCAACTACCCATTCTGTCTTCTTTCAGCTAGCCAGTTTCTGATCCAAACCAATAAAAAAAACCTTCAATCATACGCCTATGTATTTTATACAGTAGCCTACCGTGGGATATATTATCAATGCCTAAGTGAAAACTATATCCACCATTTTAATCGCTTCACCCTCATCCACCTAATAGCTCAAATTCTCAAAGAGTTCAATCAGGTTCGTGAAGCACAAACTACTCTTCACAAAATCGAATTGACTATCCCGAATCAACTTTTTCCTTATTAGATGATCATAAATCCCATCTCTCATAACTTTTTTCCAACAATTTTATCAACAACGAAACTCAGGCTCAATGTTCTGCAATTATCAAAGTTCTCCTCCTCTTCTTGGAGAAGGGGTCAATTTTACTAATTTTGAGTCTCCTCGCACTAATCACAGAGACGCCGATGACACAAAGTCCACAGTTAAATGTCTCCACCCATAATTCCCAGAGAATCCTAGGATACATCCCATCAAGCCCAACGGACAGATCTTTTATCACACTTTCAAGAATTGCCAACACAAACTCCTTACGAACATTAATTTCGTGTATTCTAATAGGTTGTATCACAATATTCTCCTCGACAGCATTGCCTTTTTTCAATTGTGACACAGATGAATAAGTACCACCTATTCCGATCACCAAAGTGCTCACTTCCCTCCACATCGAACAGATTGGTACATTACCCTGTACCAATTCCAATGTGGCTTTGCTTCTTGTTGGCCTGACTATATGCTATGTCAGGAAATCCTCCTGCACACATTGGACAAAAACTTACCGATCAGATTTACTCAAACTATAAACTTTCCAATCATTATTGATGAAGTTAAAATTCCCCATAACAACTACCCGTTATTTTCGCTCTTATTCAGAAACATCTTTGCAATCTTTTCCTCTACGTCTCTGGAATGCTTCAGTGGGCTATTGAAAACTCCATTCACAGTGACCTCTCCTGTCCTGAGTCTAATATCAGACCTTTCTAGCACAGTAGACTCCGTAGAGTGCTCATCAAATATTCTTTTCGCTCCCGTAATGCTGTCCTTGGCTAATCATGCCACACCTCGCCCTCCTTAGCCACCTTCCTTGTTCTTACTGAAAAATCGAAACTGCGGCACTAGGAACTCCCAGTCCTTTCACTGCTCCATTCATGTCTCTGAAATGGGCACAAGATCGAACTCCCAGTTAACAACCCATGTTCTAAGTTCATCTACCTTATTCCAGCTGCTCCTGGCGATGAAGTAAACACACTTGGAACCATCTTCATCCTTGTCAGTACCCTCTTGCAAACCTAGTTATGTCCTCACTACTCAAAACGTCCTGTAAAACTGACCTGTAATTCATGTTCCCATTGTGCTGCTGAGTTCACGCAAACCCTCCGGAAGAGCATTAGCAAATTATCCCCCCTCCCCTCACCACCCCCAGAATATTGGTTCTCCTGTGGTTCAGGTGAAAACTATCCTATTTGTTGAGGTACCACCTACTTCAGAATAAGACACAATTATCCAGGTATCCAAATCCTGCCGTTAAGTAAAAAATGAGGTCTGCAGATGCTGGAGATCACAGCTGCAAATGTGTTGCTGGTCAAAGTACAACAGGCCAGGCAGCATCTCAGGAATAGAGAATTCGACGTTTCGAGCATAAGCCCTTCATCAGGAATAATCTTGCCCCTCTGTACCATCCCGGTAGTCTTATGTTCAAAAGCTCTCTACCTATTCTTTATCTCTGCACGACGTGTCATGGGTAACAAATCAGAGAGAACAACTCTGTTTGATCTAGATCGAAGATTTCACTCTGGCTCACTGAATTTCAGCCTTATATGCCATTTCTTACCAATGTTGTCGTTTCATATGTGGACCATGACTTGGGACTACTCTGCCTCTCCCTTAAGAATCGCAAAACACGATGCGAGACATTACAAGCCCTGGGAGCTGGGAGGCAACATACCAGTCATAAGTGTGTCCCCACCCACTGAATTTGCAATCTGTTTCTCTCACGATGAAGTCTCCAAAAATAATGCTCTCTTCCTGTCCCCCCATATCTTTTGAGCAACAGGAACAAACTCTGTGCGAGAGACCTGCACCCCATGTGTTACCCCTCCTAAGTCATTCCCCCTCAAAAGTATCAATAACGGTATGCTATGCTTATAACGGCATAGCATACCTGAGGTGTTACGGCCTGCCGAAAACTCCTTTCAATTATCTCCTTAGTATCCCAAATAATCCAACGTCCAGCTCCAGTTTCCATCGACACTTACGAAGAAACTAGAGTTGGATGCACTTCCCACAGATGCAGATACTTGGGACATTACTAGTGACTCTTGCCTCCCAAATTCTACAGGAAGAACATTCATTTGGCTGACCATCAATTCCAACGTTCTGAATTCTTACACACCCACACACACACACACACACCGACACACGCACACACACACACACACACACACACACAACACAAACACACACAAACATACACACACATACACACATATGTTGCAATAGAACGTTGAATAAAGCAGCATTCACTCAAAAGATCTAACTCCTGATTTTGTGGAGTGGCCTGCCCTTGGGAAATGCCTCTGCTACATACGACCACACAGAAATATTCAAGAGGAGAATATCCAACTCTTAATAGAGATACAGAGGTGATGTTTGAGACAGATTCGATTTCTCAAACCGCTCATCATACACTGCGTTAAATTATGAAAAGGACGCTTATATCGTTTCATGTTATTGCAATTGCTTTAAACTCATACAGATTATTAAAACAAGACAAAAAGAATGATGTTTATCTCTTTGGATATTTTCAATATTGTTGGAAAAATTCTAATCGAAATGATATATATTTTTTAAATTACTACTGTGAAGCTTAGAGAATTCAAACAGGAATATGTTTCGAGTCTTGTCACGGGATATTTTTGGGTGAGATAAGTGAGCAGCAAATTCACTCAATACCTCCTCTGTGATTGCAACCAAATGTCCAATGCAACAGATAAAAAAAAATTGTGTGTTTCTCAGCAGGTCAGTTCCACCTCACTATGATATAATATCCCTTTGATTCTCGCCATCGTCTAATAGATTAGGTGAGTGGGGATATCAGGATCGTAATGGTAAAATGAGAGGTTGCGAGAATTAATCCCACAATATTGGGAACACTTTGTATCATAAAACAGTTATACAGCAGACTGAGCTAAGCGGCTTCCCTTTAATGCTGAGGTAAAACAAATAGCTCAGTTCTTTTAAAATTTATAGAAGTTCACTTGCATCGAGCTGCTAAACCGTTCATAATAATTTTCACATTTAGGCGTATTCAGTTGCATGTGTTATACAATTACTTTCTAATTAACGTTAACCAATTAGAGAGTGTGTACTTAACACAACCCCATCCCTACAGAGCAGACCCTCTGTCCCCGTTAAATTCATTCCTTGTGTGTCTGTACGCGCCTGAAATTACTTTTCTCTGAAAATAAGAAATAAGTCCCAATTTCAAAAACATTACAATGAAAAAAAAAACAAGCCATGCTCCAAACCTTTCTTTATCATTCATCACTGGTTTCGAAGTTTTAAACTCCAGTTTTTGAGCCATCTGTATGAGGAAGTTTTCTTCCTGATTACTCTCACCAAATTCACATCATCTGGAAAATTTCCATATGGACACAAATCACTTTTTCCTGGTTTCAGGCCATGCGATCTATTTGTCTGCTCCACCTCCCCATGAAACCCCGCCTTGTCTTTTCTAATGGCTTTCTCCCGCAGGATCTCAGTGGATTCCTTTGCAATGTTTTTATTTCCAAGTAAACGCTATTCATTCTTCCTGACATCTTCTGTTCCAGGCATATGCCTCCATGTGTTTTGCCAGGTCTTTATATCCCAGTAAAGTCCGTCTTCATAAAGAATGCTGTGTCCATTTCAACACAGGCAAACCCACTCTAATGGTGTATAATGCCATTACCAGTGTAGGGAGGATGGAGCTATTTCAGTCACAGGTGATTCGGTTGGTTGTCGCATCATGGATCAATCCCTCACCGGAAGTGACTGTTATTTCTCACGTTTCTCCCTTCTCTGAAAATTATGAATGGGTAAACAGGCAAAGTCTTTTCCCTGGGGTGGGGTAGTCCAGAACTAGTGGGCATAGGTTGAGGATGCGAGGAGTAGGATATAAAAGAGGCCTAAGGGCAACCATTTCACACAGAGTGCGGTAGTGCATGGAGAGAGCAGCCAGAGGAAGTGGTGGAAGCTGGTGCAATTGCAGCATTTAACAGGCGATTGAATGGTAAATGAATAGGAAGGATTTGGAGGGGTATGGGGCAGGTGCTGGAAGGTGGGACAAGATTGCTTTGGGATATCTGGTCGGCATGGACGGGTTGGACCGAATGGTCTGTTTCTGTGCTGCACAAGTTCAGAAAAAAGCCATTTAATGCAACAAATCCACACCAACCCTCCAGGGAATAGCCCTCCCAAAACAATTGCCTAGCTTATGTCTCTCCATTCGCTCCTGAATTAGTCACCTTACCTACAGTGTACCCAGTTGGTGTCAAAGTAGGTGTCTGGCGCTGTCAGGCAGTAGCGCTAACCAGTGAGCCACTGTGCGGTCCTGCAGTAAAATTGCAAGTCACATGCAAACGCAAGTGAAATGCAATTCCTATCAGAGATGCTCTGCTTCTGTTATTTTTCCTAACAGGAACAATAAATCCTGATTCCCTGACTAGGAAATGAACCCAAACCACAATGGTGGAAGTGCTGAATCATAAACGCTAATCGACCAGTTTGCACGGCTGGTGCAAATGCATCTTCTGTTAACATAATAGCTTTGTTTATCTGCGATGAGAAGTTTCTTTAAAAAAAAGATGTTCGTGACACACGTGGTTTCACAGCATAGAATAATGCACGATGTCAGTTCCACTCATCAAACGGCCGGACATTCTCATTTCCAGTTTGCTGTGCTTGGCCCGCAGTCTGGCGTCTGAGGTGTTCATCTCAATGAGACTTTCCCTGAAAACCATTAACCTCAAATGAAACAACATATGGCAGTGAAGTCAGATTCGGTTAGATTTGTTCATGACCCGAGAGAGAACTGAACCCCATTTTCACCTGTAAAGGTAAATATAGAGACACACCTAGCGAGAGTGACAAAGGCCTCCAGAGAGACCGACTTCATGAGTAATTTCACCATTTGGCTTCTTCTTCCTTCACTTTAGACTTTAAAACCAGAGCCTGTTTACGTAAGTAAAGGGGTAATCAGGCCGTAGGCTGCCATTCGAGGACAGGCCCAAAAATGAAGAATTGATACATGCTCAAAGTAAACCTTCTGAGGCAGCGTGGCTTCCTGTGATCTTGTTGCCTCCTGCCTGTTTATTTCTTAGTTGTTTAGTCGATACATAAGGAACAGAATCATTAATCCGGTTACCCGTGTGTTTCCTCTGCCACTGTTTCCACGCTGCTGTCCGGCTTCCACAGTCTCACGTTGTTCCTCCTGCCAAACTGGAGCATTCTTCGCGTCATCTGCGTGTTATTCTCATGTTCATTGAAGTGGAACTGCAAACTCAAACAGATTAGCCCTGGAGAAAATGGCTTCATTCTGAACAAAGAATTCTGAACAACAGTGAGAAAGCACGCTCGGATGTTTGCTGCAGTATATGTGCGAAACACAGCAAAGTCCCAGTGGGACTCGAGCTCATGGCCACTGGCAAACAAGGTTACAGCTCTAATCACTGAGCTGCAGAGCCATGTGCGAAAGTGGCGCTTTTATACTGACATAAAAATGATGACCTAACGCAGAACAAGCTCCATCAACCTAGGTTTGTGATGCAAACTGAGATTTGTGGTGTAAAATACCATTTGAAACCTACTCGTTTGATTATTTGTTTGATATAACACTTTGTCAGCTTTGCAATAACTCGTTGTACGACTGCGATCAAGATGTGCTTAAACTGCAGTCAGAGGAAAACCTTTGAAGTTTCCATTAGGTGAAAGGCACGATACAATGTTACTGCCGTTGATTTGAACACGTATCACAGTTTTCTTCATCACTTGGTGAGTAACTCCTTTCCTAACGGCATTTTGAGATCTCCTTAATGAAGATAATTCCTGCTTTATGGCTTTCATACATGAAAGTTCGGGCAATAGACAAAAAAAGATTTAAAATCCAGCATACTCAAACGGTTGGAGTTCGAGGGAATGCAAACATCTGAGACAGCATGATTTTAAAAAAAATCCTGGATGTCGGATTCGCTGACTGGGTTGGCATTTAGTGACCACCTCTTATTGTTCTTGAATGGGCTGTAGGACATTACAACGATGGATGGAGCGGAGACAGTGAAAAGATTTGAATAAACTATCGAAAACTTTGATAATTAGCTGAGCCGTGATGGATGAACAACCCCTGTTGTGAATTCTCCCACGGGCATCATATTTGTTCGAAGACTCAGGATTGCATCATTGGGTTAACCGTTCGCAACTTCATCCCTTCCACCATGTGGGAGCTCGTGTGGAAAGGTAAAGCTGCGAAGGCAGCAGCACACAGTCGTGAAAATAGGCGGTGTTAAAAACTTCATTCAGACAAGTCACAATAAAACACTCTACAGCCATCAAGTACAGGCATGCATAGCGGCAGAGGGCGTGAGACCAGATGAGAGTGGGAATATGAGAGGATGGATGGAAGGACGTGAGGATAGTTTAGACCAAAGGAATGATCAGAGACGTCGAAGAGCCGTATGATGTTAATAAGGTTCAAGTGTGCAGACGTGGGGAAGCATCTCACCACAGTCATGACGTGACTCGTTCAGACTCAGACAATTGTCAAGGACAAATTGAGTCATTGGTGAGGCAATTTCTACACCAACGTGGCCAATGCTGCCTTCCAGAGCATGTCATCCACTTCCAGCAACTCCGCACTCAAGACCCACCCCTCCAACTATGACAAAGATAGAATACCCCTGGTCATTACCTTCCACCCCACCAATCTCCGTTGACATCATATCATCCTCCAGCATTTCAAGCACATGCAAACGGACTCCACCAGCAGACATGTATTTTGTTCCCCACCACTAGCCGTTTCTGTGAAGATAATTCCCTCCGTGACTCCCTTGTCAGGTCCATGCCACCCACCAAACGACCCTCCCCTCCAGGCACCTTCCCATTCCATCATAGGAGATGCAAAATCCACCCACACCTTCGCTTTAATTCTGTCCAAATACTCAAATGATTCTTCCACATCCATCAGAACTTTACTTGCAAATCCACACATGACATTTACTCTATCCATTGCTCACAATGAAGTCTCCTTTACATTGTAGAGATAGGATGCCTAATTGGAGAGCGTTTCAGAGAACATCTCCGGGACACCCACACCAAGCGACATCACTGCCTGTGGCCGAGTACATTAACTTTCCCTCCCATTCAGTCAAGTACATGCAGGTACTGGACATCCGTAGTGTTAGGTAAGGGGTAAATGTAGGGGTATGGGTGGGTTGCGCTTCGGCGGGTCGGTGTGGACTTGTTGGGCCGAAGGGCCTGTTTCCACACTGTAAGTCTAATCTAATCGCTATACTTTTACCACCCGACGCCAGGAGGAAGAAGGCTTCATCTTTCACATTGGGGCCGTTCAACCACCCGGCATCAATGTGGACATCAATATATTTCTCATTTCAACTCCGCCATCTTATCCCAGTTCGATCGTTTCATGTTGGCACTGCTCTCATGAACTTTCCTATCTGTCCATCTTCCTTCTCGCCGATCCACTCCACCCTACACTTTGACCTAACACCATTACCTCCACCTCAACCCACCTTTCACACTCTCAGATACTTTGCCTCCTCCGATTTGTCTTTATACCGCCTCAGCTCACAAGCCTCATTCCAAATGAAAGATTCTTGCCTGAAACGTCGATTCTCCTGCTCCTCGAATGCTGCCTGTCCTGCTGGGCTTTTCCAAGACCACACTCTCTACTCAGTTGCGAGGCAGTGGTTTTGTGTTGGGGAATGAAGAAAGAAGCCTCAGTTTTGCACGATTCAATTGGATGAAACGTCTGCTCCAATAGGTTAAAAATTCAAACCTTATTTCGGCTTTGGAACAATGTTGTAGATTAGCAGGCATGTGGGTTTGAAGCATACCAGTCTTGCTCCTGAAACAAAAGGAATGCTTAACTGCGTTTCCTCTGTTTCTCTCTGTGAAGATGTAAAGGAAGCTGCTCCAGGAAAAGTTGGAAATGCCAGCTTGATGTCCCAATGCTCCCTGCTTCGTGTCAATGGAAACTGCTGCAGTTGAGTTTGGAGCTCCCAGCCTCATGCGATGTATACCACTTCAACAATAGCTGTTCCACGCAATGTTGGAACTCCAAGTCCCTGGCATTTCAAGTGACTCTCTACTTTCAGAGAAATACTTCACACTCACTGACGTCACAACTGAACCCATATCCACTCGCTCATCGCCATCCACATTTCCAGTTTAGTTTTCTCAGCTGCACCACACAGTTTCTTGTATCACGCCTGAAATCTGGAACGATGCGATATTCCACAGCAGTGGCCACTTCCTTGAATTAGGAAATTGGTAAAGTAGCCGATGGTAAACTGCATTTCTTTTGCAGAAATACATTCCAGCAATTGCCTGCACTATTCGCTGATGCTTTCATTTTATGGAGAAGTATTTCAATCTTCACTTTCAACAAACTAAGTGATGAAATATCCATCGGCTCTGGAGACACTGAAGTTAACCATTCCCCCCACCAAGATCTTGCATGTCTCACTCACTGTCTGTCAAGTATTCCTACTGTTCATGTGGTCCAATTCCTAACATGTCCTCTGCCACCATCTTTACTGTTTTTTGCATAATGCTATTCCATGTGGTGCCAGTATCGTGCAGTGGTTAGCGCTTTGCGGTGTGGCAGCAGAAAGGTCATTTCCAATTTGACTTACAGTATTCTCATTTGTTACCGTTTTATGCATAGTAAGACATTACTAACAAATGCAGGATAGAATCCATCTTTTGTAACATGAAAATATTCGTCGAGGTGATGGGGCTCTTTCACATCTCTGCTTTCTATGTATTAGGATTCAAACCCTCCCATTCTCGGAGATTTCTCCGCATCCCACGATCAGGAACCCTGCTTTAGGTCCATCCTCCAATTTCACTGAGACATTTGGCTATCAAGCACTGGCATTGCCGTTGTTCTGTCTGTGCAGCTGCAGTCAATGTTCTTGTACGAATGTGACCCAATCTCACAATTAGGACCTTACAATCAGTCGATCCTTTTATATCCTGCTGTTGTGCGATCAGTGTTCATTTCGGATTTTTTATTGACATGTACCAGAGATCACTGGAACATCAGGCTCAGGAAGAGGACACAATGCAGTATTCAGCCAACGATTTATTTTTTAAAACGATCAGTTTCCCTATTCTAACCTCAATGGAGAAGCGGAGATTGCGAGGAAACATATTGAAATGTGGGAAACAATGAGAGTTAAGGCAAGATTGGCTGAAAGAAATGTTTCCTCTCGGTCAAATACCAAGGGGTGGAGACTAAATGTATGATGCGGAAAGTTTTCAAAAGATAAGTAGCAAATAATGTATCCACCATTATGGTGGATAAATCTGAAACTCATTGCAATGAAATCAACACAACCCTCAGAGGCATTCAGTCTGTATTTGTGATGCTAAGGCATACAAGGCAAAGGGATGCATAAAAGGAATGAGGACAGTCAAACAGTTGTTTCTTCCAAGGACGCGTCCAATGCGTTTGAGAGCTGCCACTCTACTTGTGTCTGACCGCTGTACTCGTCCCTGGTCGTGTCGTGGCTCTGAATTGCCACTTTTACCACTGTGACACGGGTTCAATTCCCAGTAAGGGCAGTTTTGTTCAGCATCAACAACATGGGCATCTGTGATAGGATTACTTTCAATGCGTCGAATCAAACAATGTATCTACGAACATCAGAGTCAACGTCCCAGCCTCTTAAAGAAGGAGAAGGTGCTTCGTCACTCCATGAACCAACATGAGACTGAGGTATTTATTTTGTTTCCTTACCATTTCGAGAAGCCACAGCGATTGGTTCGTTGGCTCTGTGAAATTGAAAAGTGCCGAGTCGCAGTGTGTGGGAATAATTCGTCTTCCTCACTTCTGATGACACTGCGACATTGTAATGTTCTCCGGGACATGTACTGAAAGAGGTTCTCGTGTCTGTATATCAGGAGTTCAAACTTCATCTCGGCTTCAGAACAATGAGGAAGATTAGGTTGTGAGTGTAACGAATATCTGCTTTAACCACGAGCTAGAGAGGAGTGAAGTACCCACATTCTCAATCCTGTGCTGTGCCTGAGGCACAACGACTCTCAGGTTAAAGCAGCATCAGTCAACTCGCGCGATCTTTCTTCTCTGTCTCTGTCTCTGTCTCTGTCTTTGTCTCTCTCTCTCTCTCTCTCTCTCTCTCTCTCAGTGAGAGAAGTCTTCATTAAGGTGGAGAATGATAGAGCTGACTGAGATTATGAGCCGAAATCGAAATAGAAGAAATGACACTGATATGAAGCGTGAGCAGGGTACAACGAAATAGGGATCAGAATTTTAAGGAATGACAAGTACTTAAAAAGTATCTGCAGGAACTGCAACTGCTTCTCACTCCTGTCAGACACAAAGAAAGCTGGGAATGTGGCCATGTCATGGCTAACTAGGGATATGAGGGCATAGCACTGCACTCAAGAAGGAGGCTGACGAGGAGGCTGAAAATAGCAGCAGGCATTAAGACTGAGGGCAGTTCAGATGTCAGCACCAGATGAAGAAAAAATTAATGCAGAGCGAAATCTCGCTTGACAGTCAGCTTGAGAAGGTGTAAATAATGAATTGTTAAAGCTCTTGAAGTCAAACGAAGGGAGAAAGAAACGATTATTGAAAACAAATCCCTTACAATGAGAAACAACGGATGTGGGATAAATATATGGCATACCAAAAACAAAATGTATGGTGGTTCTGTCATCACAATTGATGATACAAATAATATTTCTAAAGTACCAGGAAGAAAAAGTGATGGAGGAACTGAAGAGAATCAATATTTTCAGGGAGATATTGTTTTGGAAATTGATGAGATTAAAATCGTATTGTGTTTTAAATTTATCAGGTCACTGTTGCGTTAAATTTATCAGGTCAATCGTATTGGGTTGTTGGAAATTTGTGATTTGCTCAAGAGCAGCGTGCGAGACGATTCTATCTTCCCGTCCTCTGACAGTACTGTGAGGTTGACTCTGATGTTCTCAGTTGCATTCATCGATTGGAGACATTAACCGGTAGATTCAAAGTGCCACAAATAATTCCAAACAGAATGAAATTCTTTCAAGTGTTCTGCCTGCAAAGTACTCAGAAACTGCTCATTTTTGAGAGGTATTTAGGAAAACCATGTTTAAGAAGATAAACAACTTGCTTTGCAAGATGGTTCTAATGAAGACCTCAATTCTTTCGAACCATTCGGTGGAATTGTGTTGATCATTTTAGTACTTTGTATTACCACACCGACCCCTTGTTTAAAAAACGCATCTGTTAAACAAAGAATTGCAGTATAATCGACAATGCTTATAAGTGGACAATAGATTGAAGGTGGGCATGCATTCATATCAATAGTTCAGACATCCCAGCATTTCAAAGATTCTTCCTCCAGCAGATCAGGAATTCAGAGCACATTCCGGATTCGGGGCAATGAGTTTGTAAGTGTAATAAAGAGCGGCAGTGTTTTTGAGACAGTGAATAGTCGAATGAACAACCTCCAGTTTTGCAAATTAGCAAATCATTAAGCCACTGATTCAAGTGCGATTGCTGCAGTTGTGTGATGATATCAGGGCCAGGAGAAACATTTGTTACCGTTCACTGGGTGAACAACTAGTAAATATAATCAAATTCATCATTTCACTCCAATAGATCCCACATTGTGAAGCGGACAATTTCGCATAGGAAACACACTTGATCTCATGAAGCTTGCATTCACCCTCTGCAGCCATTCAATTAGATTACCACTGATCTGATAAATCTAACTCTAGTTTCATGCTCTTACTCGATAGTTCGAGGTAAACTTGTGCTGAAAAAGAAGTTGTGTATTCTCATTAATTTGGGAGTTTCACGGCCGTACCACTCAGTTTCTCTGAATGGTAACTGAGAATATGTGATAGTTGTCAGCAGGGGTTACTTCCACATGAGAGGTAACTGGTGAAGTAAATGATGTTAAACTTCCTTATTACTGAAGCATGCATTTCAACAATATCCTAGGCTATCTATCGCTCTTTGATATTCCCTATAAATAAATAAGGAGGGGGATTATTAAGTCTGGGGTAGTATAAAGGAAGACTGTAACATTTTCCTTCGATATATAAAGTACAAAAGAGAGTCAAAAGTGAACATTGGATTGCTGGAAAATGATACTGGGGAGATAGTAGTGGGGAACGAGAAAATGACCAACGAGCTGAATAATTACTTGGCTCAGCCTTGGCGGTGGAAGACACGAGTAATCCCTCAAACATTCAAGAGATTGAGGGGCTAGGTCCGAGTATATTGGCCACCACAATGGAGAACATGCAAAAAAAATTGAATGGTCTGAAGGTGGTTAAATAACCTTGATCAGATGGATTACATCCCATTGTTATGAAGGAGATAGCGGAAGAAAGAATGGAGCCGATCGTGGTGATCTTTCAGGAATCACTAGAGTAATGAACAATCTCAGAACACTGGAAACCCACTATCGTGACATCCCTCTCTAACGAGGGAATAAGGAAAAAGACAAAAGGTCCACAATGAATAGCTTAAACTCGGTCGTGGGTAAGATCCTGGAATCCATTGTGAAGGATAAGATTTCTGAATACTTGGAACTGTTTGGAAAAATAGTACAAAGTCACTATGGTTTCATCAAGGGAAGGTCATGCTTGAAAGATCTGTTGGAATTCTTTGAAGTGAAATTGAGCAGGCTATACCAAGCACTGCCAATGGATATTGTCCACCTGGACTTCAAGAAGGATTTTGACAATCTGTCACACAGGAGATGACTGAGTACGATAAGAAACCCTGGTGTTAGAGGCAAAGTAGTGGAATTGGTAGAAGCTTGGCTGTCTGTCAGAAAGAAGAAAGTGAGGACTGCAGATGCTGGAGATCAGAGCTGAAAAATGTGTTGCTGTAAAAGCGCAGCAGGTCAGGCAGCATCAAAGGTGCAGGTGAATCGACACACCCTCCTCATTCCCGAAGAAGGGCTTTACCTGAAACATCGATTCTCTTGCTCCTTTCATGCTGCTTGAACTGTCTAGCAGAAAGCAGAGAGTGGGGATGAATTGATCCTTATCAGGATAGCAGCCGGTGACAAGTTGTGTTCCACAAGGCTCGTGTTAGAATCGTAGCTTTTTACTCGTTACATTAACTATCTAGATGAGTGAATTGAGGGCCCTCTGACTAAATTTGCAGGCAAAAAAAGATAGAAAAATGGACAGGTCGTATTGAGAAGGTGGAGAGTCTGAAGAAGGATTTCGACATGTAAAGAGATTGGCAAATGCCTTCCAATGTGGGAAAGTGTGAAGTCATGAATTTTGACAAGAAGAATAGAGGCATGGTCTATTTTTAGAATGGTGAGAAAAAAATCAGAAATCAAGAAGGACTTGAGAGTTCTGGTGCAGGGTTCTCTCAAGGTAAGCTTGCAGGTTGAGGCAGTGGTTAGGGGTGCAATTGCATTTATTATTGATGGCATTTATTACGAGAGGAATTGAATATAAACAGGTTGTATACTTCTCTGGTCAGGCCACATTTGGAGCATTGTGCATAATGTTGAGCGCCATATATCAGGAACGATGTACTGGCCCTGGAGCGTGTTCACAAGATCTTCACGACAATGCTCATAGGGATGAAAAGCTTATCGTATGAGACATGTTTGAGGGCTCTGGGTCTATTCTCGATAAAGTTTAGATGAATGAGAGGGATTGAAATGGAATCATGCAAAATACTGACTGACCTGGACAGAATGGATGTTGGTAAGATGTTTCCATTGTACGAGCACCCGAGGGCACAGCCTTAGATGGAAGGGAACACCTTTTAGAACAGTGATGAGGAGAAATGTCTTCAACCAGAGATTGGAGAATCTTGTAAATTTATTGCCACAGAAGGCTGTGGGGGCCAGATCAGTATATCTGAGACGGAGTTAGATAAGCTTTTGATTATCCCGGGGATCAAGGGTTACAAGGATTAGGCCAGAAAATGGGTAAGAGAAAACTGCCAGCGATGATTGAATGGTGGTGCAGACTCGATGGGCTAACTGGCCTAATTTCTGTTCCTATGTCTGATTGTCTTATGGTCCAACCCTCAAGGAGGCATCTTGTATCTATGAGAATATGGATTCAAGTTCTTCATGAAGGTCAGTAGCTGGACGGAATAGTTAACTGTTTTAGAATGAAGGTATTGTGGATGCTGTCGGGATGGTGGATAATATTACATTCAGTGCAGGATCACACACCAAGTGCACTGTGTTAATGATGGAGAGCTTGTTCAAAACCTGGAACTCTCTGTCTCTGTCAATCACCGTGAGGAGTGGGGGTTGGGGTAGGAGGGCGTAACGTTCTCCCAGGCACTTAAATTATCCTCAAGCTTGCATCCTGAGTGAAAGTATAGTCATGGAATTGATCACATACTCATTGTCTATTTAGAATATAATGAGTGATTGCACATCCCACCCAGTGTTCAATGCAATTACCTCGCATTCTCTCACGGCGCTACAGATCAACCTTCACTCACTCCTCATGGTGCCATCATCCCAGGGATTAATCTGGTGGAACCCCTGTTCACTCTGCCTGTGGTACGGAGATCACTCCTTATAAAGGAGAGAAAATCTATCCAGAATACCCCAAATACTGCCTCAACAACAGTCTCAGGTTTGATCGCAAGAATTCCTTTCCCTCACTTAGCTGGCTCCGCTTCTTTTGCGTGAAATAAGAAACTATTCATTTACGATGCACTGTCACTGATTTGGAATTTAAAACATCTTTACATCTTAGGTCAGCATTAATAAAGCTAGCACCGGAGGTGCCAATTCAGATGGGCATCACTCTAGGGGAGGGAATCAATCACAAATAATGCATCTCAAACAGTGAATGGCCACCTTACCTGAATGGAAATTAACTGCTGGAATATGGGATACAGGCAGAGGAACCTTTTGATCGTCCATCACGGTATGTGTGCAGACCTGGTCAGGGCAGCATCTTATGTCGACCTTGAACTGAGTGGCTAGTTCAGCTGTTCCACAGGACAGAAAAGAGTAAACACAGTGCTGTGGGTTTGCAGTCGCACAGAGAACCGACCAGGTAAGGATGACCCACTGTTTTCATGAAAGAGCATAAGGCAAGCCGATATCCACAGATTATTATTCTGTGGCTCGAGATTATGAGCCAATGATGTGACTATCTTCCCATCTTTCCGATTCTGTGCAGAGAACAAGTTTAACATCTCAAGTGCAATTGTTTCGTAATAGACACGTGGTAAGAAGGGACTTGAAACAGATGTATCCGGAATTAACAAAAACACAAACGATGGTTTATTCAGGAGTTGCACTGAGGCTGAGGAAGAGACTGGATGTCATAATGTTGGTAGTGCACAGGATTGGTGAGTGTGGAGGATATGGAGATGTAAACTGTGCAGGAGAAAATGAATTAAGACGGTTGAGGATAGTGTGTTTCATGCTCGCAGAGTAGGGAGTAATTTGCAAATAATAATTTGTTAGTTATTATTTCTAAGGAATAGAATCTTGATTGGAACTGTAAAAGTTGACTTGCACCTTTCCAAAATTTACATATCATCAGCATTAATTTAGCTCAATCGACAGACTGAGTGACTGAGTGAATCAAGGAGGAGGAGAACAGTCTCTTTCATCCTCGCATATTGATGAGCAATTTGTATTGAGTAATTTGCGAGTTATAATTCTTAAGGAATGGAATCGTTGATTGGAAATGAAAACGTTTACCTGCATTTTTCCAAAATTTACATATCATAAGCATCAATTCAGTTCAGACCGTTTCACTAGACAGCTCGAATGACTTACCAGGAACACCGGCTATAGCAACGTTAGTATAGTAACCAACTTGAATAGCCATCAGTATATCTTCAATCCGCGATGCTAAAGATAATGCCTCTTTTGAATCTGACAGTGGACAGGATGCCTTGTGGGCCCCCAGCTATTTCTTCAGAGGCCAAGCAGGTGGTTGGCTTATTCGAGCAGTTGAGGCTGGTGGATATTTGGAGATGTCTTCATCCTACCGGCAGGGACTTCACCTATTTTCAAACCAATAAATATATCACACAAGGATTGGCCTCTTTCTGGCTCTCTCGCCCTTCTGGATTCTATTATGTGTTGCAAAGTTGTGAATATAGCTATCGCTGATCACGCACCAGTCTATTTGGAGGTTAAGGCCAAGAGTGAAGGGTTAGGTTTGTGGCACTGCCGTTTGGGCCCTTTTCCCCTTCAGGATTCCAAATTTGTGCAATACCTTTTGAAGGACTTTCAGGAATTCTTGACTATCCACTCGGGCATGGCTAGTAGTCTGTCCATGCAATGGGAGACTGCAAAAATCTTTGCTAGGGGATTAGATGTTTCCTATTCGGCTAGCCAGAAATGAGAGAAGGAGGAACAGCAGTGTCTACTTAAGACGTGGTTGAAAGTCGCGGAGGAGGGACATTTTGCGCAACCTTCGGTCTCTAATCTAAGGCAGATCACGGCCCTTCAGGCTGCCTTGAATTCGATACTGATACAAAACTCAAAGGAAGAACTTGCCTTTGCTAGGAAAAGGGGGTTCGAATATGGGGATAGGCCAGGGAAGTATTTAGCATATCTGACTCGGAAAAAGCGTGCTCCCCCATCCATTACTGCAATCAGAGATAGCGCCAGGGTCCTCACATACGGTGCTAAAAAGATTAATGAAGTTTTACGGAGCTTTTACTCTGAATTGTATCGGTCTGACGGTTGCGAAAACAGGAGGTAAAAAATGGAAACCTTTTTTAAGAACCTTGTCCTCCCAGGGGTAACCTTGGAACAGGTCGCTCTCCTTAATGGCCTCTTGACAGTTCAGGAAATACAGGATGCAGCAAGGCAACTTCAGAGTGTGAAAGCGCTTGGTCCTCTGGGCGGGTTTTATAAGGAGTTTATAGGGATTCTGTCAGGGCCGATGTTAGAGATGCCCAATCACTCCTATATGCATGAATGCCTATTACCATCTTTGAGAGAAACTAATACTTCCTTATTTCTTTAGATGGGGAAGGTTCCTGAGGAATGTGCCTCATATAGGCCCATCTCCCTATTAAATTCAGATTGCAAGATTCTATCCAAGACCCTGGCGATGAGATTGGATATGGTGTTGCCTCATATTATTTAGAAGGGACCAGGCAGGATTTATAAGGGCCGTAGGTCCTCTCAAAATATTAGAAGGTTGCTGATTGTGGTATAGGTTTGTCAGCAACGATCGATTCAGAAGTTGGCGATTTTCCGAGGTGGAAAGAAAACATTCAACTAAGTAGAATTGCCATATCTTTTCTTATGTCTTAGAACAGTGTGAGTTGGGTTAAGTTTTTGCTAGGTGGGTGAAGGTTACATATCGCCACCCTCTGGCCGCGGTGAAGTCTGGGAATGTTACGATAGGTCGGTGTAGTTGGCAAGGCTTCCCCTACTCGCTGTTGTTGTTTACGTTGGTGATAGAGCCGCTGGCAGAGGCCATTCGTCGGAACGTCCACAGACCCGCTCCGGAAGTGGGATCAAGGGCACCCAAGATTACACTGTATGTGGATGATGTCCTTCTGTTTTTATCGAACCCGATGACCTCCGTACCTCATCTGATACAATGTTTCAATTCATTTGGCGCTATTTCAGGATATAAGATTAACTTTGCAAAATCGGAGCCTATGCCTCTGGGGACCCTTAAGGATGTGCCAGAAGTTGAAGGTGGCCCTAACTTCCCTTTTAAGTGCTCATGGGCAGGTTTCCGATATCTAGGCATTTTTATTACCCCCAAGTTTGATCTGTTATTTCGGACTAACTTGGTTCACTTGCTCGACAGTATTAGGCGAGATCTCCAGAGTTGAGAGACTCCTCCAATTTCGGCTGAGCCGAATTATCTCTCATTCAGATGAATGTTTTTCTCGTTTGCTTTATCCCATGTGTATGCTCCCTATATTTTATTCCCAGGTCAACGATGTGGAAGCTTCTGGGGTGGTTTGGTTCCTTTGTCTTGTATCATGGGAGGCCTCTCATCAAACTTACTAACTTGCAGTTGCCACATGGAGGGCGAGGAGTTGATTTCCCAGACATCAGTAGGTACCAATGAAGTTCTCTGCTGTCCTGTGTCTGCGAATGGATAGGTAATGATCCAACCTCAACAGGGCTGGATATTGAGGCTTCCTAATCCAAGTGCCCTCTTATTAACCTGTTCATCATGGATAAGATAAGGACTGTTATGGACCACTGCTGGAACCCCATTGTCATTAGTACAGTCAGGGCTTGGTGGGCAATGCGTCAGAGTGAGGTTTGTTTATCTAAGATTTCGCCATTTACACCTATACTTGTCATGCCAGGGTTCCAACCAGGGATGATCGACTCAGGGTTCAAACTATGGGCAGCGAGAGTTTGGGAGACTAGTTTGAGGAGGAGGTGATAATGTCTGTTGAGCAACTGAGCTGCAAATGCGGGTTACCCAGCAGAGACCTTTTCCTTTTTTCCAGGTTAGGGATTTCATCCAGAAGAAGACGACGCTTCTCACTCAGCCCTATAAGCCCAATCCAGAGAGGTTGTTGCTATGTTCTACAAGCACCCACTTGGTTAGTGCCCTCTATCGCCTGCTGGGTGGCAGGACCTGGCAGGATATTAACCAGTTATGTGAGGTCAGGAAGGAAGAGCTAGGAGTGCAGATATGTTCTGAAACATGGGAGAACTTATGGTAGAATACTTGAAAGATCTCAATCTGTAATATGACATGCGCTGCACAGTTAAAATTTCTGCACAGGGCTCATCTGGCACCAGACCATCTGGCGAAGATTTAAAAAGGCACATCTTCATTTTGCCCCAAATGTAAAATAAGTGTAAGGACTCTTACCCATTGCTTCTGGACATGCCATAGGCTCTGTGTTTAATTGAGCGCTGTGGCGGGAGAGATACGGAGGGTATTGAGGACTAAGGTCAAACTAGACCCGGTATCTCTCCTCTTAGGTCGACCGAATTTACCATCTTTAGAGGGGCATGGGAAGAAATTATTTAATATTCTTGCATAGTGAGCACGGAATACAATACTGATGAATTGGGTGTCTGAGAACCAACCGGGCTTGCTGGGATGGCAGAAATAACTTACGGAGGACATTCGCTTGGACTTCTTTTACAAACATGGTGCAGCACATAACAGACCATTTTTATAAGGCATGGCAGCACTGCTTGAGTTATTTGGAAACAGATTTGTCAGTTGTCTTAACTATGGTGTTTGTTGAAACAGAATGGTAAGATTTGACAATGCTCCTGTTCCCCTGTTTGGGGGCTTTGCGCCGAGCATAGCTGTGCTGCATTTTGTGTGTGTTTTTTTTTGTTTTCCTTTTCTTTGGTGTTGCTTTGCACAGTGTTAGGGTTTGTTTTGTAATAAAGGGTAGGTTAATAGTGAGGAGACAATTGTTGCTTTGTAATTTGTGTTTTATTGTCTTTTTATTATTTGTTATTGATTGTATTTTTTCAATAAGTTTATATGTTTGTGAAGTTAAAACAATTATAATAAATATATTTATAAAATTAAAGGAAAGTACTTGCCGGAGTTATACTGAAAGATATTTGAATTTTGGAGAGACTAGAATATGTCACTTGCCAGTGATGTTAGGAGTAGGAAGGTAGTACAGAAAAAAAAAACAACCTGGCCAAAGAGCTGGTAGGGGAGACAGCACATCTGATATGTCAATCATTGGGATTCCCGGGTCGGTAGGACCTACACAAGGAGGACAGCATGGACAGCAATCTCCGACATGTGGATCGTAGGAATTCCCAAGTTGGGAGGATATGCATAAGACAGATGGATGGGCCTGAACTGGCAGCAATCTCCGATATGTGGATCATTGAGTTTCCTGGGTCAGTAGGATCGACACAAGATTCTTGATTAGAGTGGTGCTGGAAAAACACAGCAGTTCAGGCAGAATCCGAGGAGCAGGAAAATCGACGTTTCAGGCAAAAGCCCTTCATCAGGAAAGGAGGCAGTGTGCCTGCAGGGTGGAGAGATAAATGAGAGGAAGGTGGGGCTGGGGAGAAAGAAGCATAGAGTACAATCGTTGAATGGGGGTGGAGATGGAGGTGACAGGACTGGGAGGAGGGTGGGTGAAGGTGGAAAAGAGTACAATAGGTGAATGGGGGTTGGGATGGTGGTGATAGGTCAGAGAGGAGGGTGGGAAAAGTTAGAAAAGAGTACAATGTGAATGGGGTGGGGATGAAGGTCAAAGAGGATGGTGGAGTGGATAGGTGGAAAGAAAGATAGGTCGGTTGGACAAGTCATGGGGAAAGTGCTGAGCTGGAAGTTTGGAACTGGGATAAAGTGGTAGAAGGAGAAATGAAGAAACTGGTGAAGTCCACATTGACGCCCTGCGATTGAAGTGTTCGGAAGTGGAAGATGAGGCATTCTTCTTTCAGGCGGCAGGTGGTGTGGGAGCGGTGGTAAAGGAGGCCGAAGTCTTCCATGTCCTCGGCTGAGTGGGGGTGGGGGGGGTGGGGAGGAGTTGAAATGTTGATTGGTACGGGTGATCCAAAGATGTTCCCTAAAGTGCTCTGCGAGGAGGCGGCCAGTCTCCGCAGTGTAGAGGAGACCACATCGGGAGCAATGGATACAATAAATGATATTGGTGGATGTGCAGAGAAAACTGTGATGGATGTGGAAGGCACCTTGAGGACCTTACATGGAGGTCAGGCAGGAGGTGTGGGCGCAGATTTTGCCATTCCTGTGGTGGCAGGGGAAGGTGCTAGGGCGGAGGGTAGGTTGTTGGGGGGCGTGGAACTGACCAGGTAGTCACGGAGGGAATGGTCTTTGCGGAAGGCGGAAAGGGGTGAGAAGGGAAATATATCTCTGGTGGTGAGGTCCGTTTGTAGATGGCAGAATCTTCGTCGGATGATTTCGTTTAAGTGAAGGTTGGTAGGGTGGAAGGTGAGCACTAGGGTTGTTCTGTCCTTGTTACAGTTGGAGGTATAGGGTCTGAGGGCAGAGGTGTGGGATGTGGACGAGATGCGTTGGAGGGCTTCTTTAACCACATGCAAAGGGAAATTGCAGTCTCTAAAGAAGGAGGCCATCTGGTGTGTTCTGTAGTGGAACTAGTCCTCCTGGGAGCAGATACGGTGGAGGCGGAGAAACTGGGAATATGTGATTGCATTTTTGCAGGAGGAAGGGTGGGAAGAGGTGTAATCCAGGTATCTGTGGGAGTTGGTTCTTTTGTACCACTCTAATCTAGAATCTAATTTCCAGCATCTGCAGTCCTTATTTTACCTAGGATCTCCACAAGAAGGATGAGATGGTTCTGAACTGGCTGCAGCAGGCAGGTTTGCTGTTGTAACTCAGGAGGGTTTAAATTAGTGTGGTCGGTGTGGTCAGGGGTGGGGACAGGGAGTGAGAACCAGAGCAGTAGGTCCACAATACAGTGTCTGAGGAGGAATTGGAGACAAAAACCAGTGCAGCTAAGACCAGCAACACAGAAGCAGAGGGCACTGAACACAATGGGGCTGGCAACCTGAAGTGGGATTATTTTCATGTGAGGAATCTGGCAGGTCAGAACTTGGAGCTTGGGTGATACATATAATGAAAATGTACATATTACAGAGATTTAGTGATAGAGGTACAAGAGAGCAATCAATCCAGTGGGTCGAGAAATAGTTGTTGAATATGCAGTGACAGGCTGGAGACAGTTGTTTAAAGTTAAATAATTATTCAGCACGCTGTTGAAATTGGACCATGTGTAATGCAATGTACAGATTGAAGTGACAAAGGAGGAAACTGGAATTGTCTGTTTACAATATTTTCTGCTTTACTGATAGTCTTATAATTTCCTGTCATCTGAAAACAGCAGCAGAGAACTTACATCAGTGAATTTCAAACCAAGTATCACGTCAGTATCTGATGTGTTTGGCTGAAGTGTTTTTATTTTAATGCAAGGATTATTATGGATAAACAGATGATTTTAGAACCTGAATCCGTACATGGGGCTATGATGTTGGAAATGTTATAGGGACTTGGTTGAGAAAGGGATAGGACTGGCTGCTCAACTTTCCAGGGTTTTGTTGTTTAATATGAGATAGAGGGGAAGGTAAAAGAAAGGGAGCAGTTGCATTAATTAATCAGGAGGAATGTTGCATCTGCACTTAGAGCGGACGTACTGGAGGGCTCAACTACCGAGGCAACATGAATAGAGCTCAAAGATAAGATGGATGCAAACACTGTGTTAGGCTTATACTGTAGTCCCTCAACAGCCACCGAGAAATTGAGGAACAAAAATGGAGGCCGATTACGGAAATGTGCATTAATAAAAGAGTTGCCATAATGAGTGACTTTAACATCCCCAATATTGACTGAGATTCCCTTAGAACAAGAGGCTTAGATGGTGTAGAATTTGTTAAGTGCATCCAAGAAAGTTATTTGCAGCGGTATGTGGATAGTCCAACTACAGGAGGGGCCTTACTGGACCTCGTATTAGATAATGAGTGTGTCCAGGTGACTGACCATTCAGTAGAAGATCCTTTTGGAAAAAGTGATCACAATGCCCTCAGGTTAGAGATAGCTACGAACATGGACTAAGTCAGGACCGTATGGAAGTTAATAAAGTGGCAGAAGGCAAATTACGCCAGCTCAGGCAGAAGCGAGGGGCTATTAATTGGGAGGAGCTGCTATCAGGCAAATCCACATTTTGAGTGGTGGAACTGTTTATTAAATACTGATTGTAATATCGTCTGGTGAATGTCCTCCTAACTGCTCCAATTTTAATCTATTTCGTTTGAACAGATATTTCCAGGACACTACATGTCAGAAAACAGGAGAGGATAACGGATGATTGTGTACTGTGTCCTTCGCAGGACCAGTTTTTAGCTCCAGGCACTGAAAGTCGTTATTGTCGCTCAGAGAACCTCAGAATTGGTACAAAACAGACGGATGCAATTCAGCCCATTGTACATCCACAAGCTCTCCAACAGCACTATCTGAAAACAGAGACAGTTATTTGAGACAGACTGAGAGAGAGGGGGAGAGAGAGAGAGAGGGAAAATGAAACAAAAAGAAAAAATGTGCAGGGAGATCAACAGAGCGGATTGAAAGCAGAGCGACAGGCTGAGTAAGAGGAATGAGTGTCAGACGAGAGTGAAGCTGGATAGATCATGAGACAGCATGACGAAAATAGACAGAAGATGGAAATTTTATTTAGAAATTCCCCTGGACTGCAAGCCCTTTATCTGGTGCCATACCCTGTGAGCACTGTGCTGATACTGGCTGTTATCCCAGATCATTTATCTCCAAAAACATCATAGAGCTGGGTTCCTGACAGTTAAACAGAATCCAATAGACCAATTGATTGGTTCCATGGAGAAGGTGGATTAACTTAAATAGACTGAGCGAACAGCAGCAGGAAATGATCAGTCCCCGAAATACTGTGTGTGGGACTGGACCAGATAATCTCAGTGAAGGGGATCACTGACAAAGGGGAAATCAGCATCTCAGCTGTAGGCCGAATAATGATTGATAAAGTTTGCACAACACTTCCATTGTTTTTCTAATTCACATTGCAAAATATATAGCGTATTTTAACAATCTTATCTGTTTGTACTTTCCATATTTTGGAATGTACAAAAAGTCATTTTGTCCCTGTATTTTGTGTTGCATACTGGGGGAAAAGGGACCTCTTCTGATGGGCTGGTCTTCATCTGAACAATGCTGGGACCATAGTCTAAAAAAAAACACATGACTAGGACTGCGGGCAGATCTTTGAACAATCTTTTAGGTTTGAGTTGGGGTTTCAGTTATGTGGAAATTAGAAAACTCGAATTAAAAGAGGAGGTAAGAGTGCAGAACGCAGGAGGAGTTATTAAAATCTCCAGCATAGGCACAAATAGGACAGTGTGTATTGAAAGTATGAACAATCAAACTTCAAGCACACTGGACAGATGAATGACACTAAGAGGAAGGATGGTTGACACAGGACTGAGAGTGTTATATCTGAATGCATGCTGGATACAAAATCAGTTAAATGAGCTTGTGGCGCAGATTTAAATTGGCAGAGACGTGTTGTAAAGGGATTAGGATTGACAGCTGAATATTCAAGGGCATGCATACTATCAAAAGGACAGGTCGAGTGAAGGGAGCGGTTGCTGTATTAGTAAGAATGCAAATCAATCAATCATAAGAATTATGATCTCCTTGCAATAGGAAGGATGTTGTGAAACCTGAAAGGATTCAGAAAAATATTTACAAGGATGTCACCAGGATTAGAATGTTTGAGCTTCTGTTTGCCCTGGAGCGTCAGAGGGTGAGGGCTGACCTTAGAAAATCACGAGGGGCATGCATGGGATAAATCGACAAAGTATTTTCCCTGGGATGGGGGAGAACTAGAGGACAAAGGTTTAGTTTGAGAAGGAAAAGATTTAAAAGGGACCAAAGGAGCAAGGTTTTTCATCCACAGGGTGGTGTGTGCATGGAAACAATGTGGGAGGAAGTGGTGGACACTTGCCCCATTCTAATATTTAAAAGACATCTGGATGGGCATGTAAATAGGCCAAGTGCTGGCAAATGGAACTAGATTAGGTTGGGATATATGGTCGGCATGGACGAGTTGGACTGAAGAACCTGTTTCCATGCTGTACATTCCTCTGACTGTATCACCTAAAGTAGGGTCATATGGCACAAAATCAATGTGGGTAGAATTGAGTATCCCCAAAGCTTGATAAAAGAAACGTAGTTGGCGTTATGTTCAGGATTCCAAAAAGTAGTCAGTAGCTGCGGCACAATTCACACCAGGAGATAGAAAAGATGGGTAGAAAAGGCAAAGTACAGTAGTATGGGAGATTTCAATACATGGGGGGACTGGAAAAATCAGGTTGGTAGTGTTTTGCAAGAAAAATAATTTGTGGATAATCTTCGATCAGGCTTTTTGGCGCAGCTTCTGATTGAGCCCATTCAGGAACAGGTAATATTGGGTTTAGTGTTGTGCAATGAGGCAGACTATTTAAGAGAGCTAAAGGTGAAGGAACAGGCATGAAGCAGTGATCATAATATGATTGAATTTATTCTGCAATTTGAGATGGAGAAGATAGAATCAGACTTAAAGGTATTTCAGCTGAATGAAGGCAACGACAGAGGCATGAGGGAGGAGCTGGGTAGAAGTGACTGGGAGAAGGGCCTAGCATGAAAAAAAGTGGAACAGCAATGACAGGAGTATCTGGGAGTACTTCATTAGACATAACAGAGATTTATCCAAAGAAAAAAAATAGAAGCATGATACAGGGGAGGTTGAAACAAACATAGCTGACTAGGTTAAAAATCACACACCAGGTTATAGTCCAACAGGTTTAATTGGAAGCACACTAGCTTTCGGAGCGCCATTCCTTCATGAGGTGTTTGTGTCGGAAGTCAGGGACAGAATAAAAGCAAAAGAGCAAGCATATAATGTGACGAAAGTCAGAGGAAAACCAGACGATTTGGAAGCTCACAAAGACCAACAGATGGAAACAAAATAAGAAATATTGGGGGAGGAGATTAAATACGAGGATGAGCTTGCCACTTAAATCAAGGAAAATTGCAAGGTCTTTAGATATAAAAAGGGCAAAGGTGAGATAAAGGTGGACATTAGGCTGCTGGAAAATGGCACAGGACAGACAGTAGTGGAGAACAAAGAAATGGCCGAGGACACAAATAATTTCCCAAAAAGTCAACGGTGTGAAGGGGTAAAGCTCAGAATATCACCCATCGTCAAGGCAGGGGTAGGAAAGCTCAATGGGATAAATATAGATAAATCACCTGGACCAGAAGGACTAAACTACATAGTACTAAGGGAGAAAGCTCAGATGTACTTGAGGCGTTAGTGGTGATCTTTAGGAATCAATACAATCGGGGCTTGCCCCAGAGAACTGAAATAACGCTAACGTAAAACCCTTGCTTAAAAAGGGAATAAGGCAGAAGACGGAAAATTACAGATCAAACAGCCTAACCTCAGTCGTGGGTAAAATCCAGGAACAGATCGAGAAGGATGAGATTTCTGAATAGTTGGAGGAGTATGGTAGTATAGGATAAGTCAGAATGGTTTCATCAAGGGGAGGTCATGCTTGACACATCTGCTAGAACCTTTTGAGAAAGTAACAAGCAGCTTAGACCAAGGAGAGACAATGGACGTCGTGGTTCTGTTCGCCAAGCTGGGAATTTGTGTTGCAGACATTTCGTCCCCTGCCGAGGTGACATCCTCAGTGCTTGGGAGCCTCCTGTGAAGCACTTCTGCGATCTTTCCTCCGGCATTTGTAGTGGTTTGAATCTGCCCCTTCCGGTTGTCAGTTCAAGCTGTCCGCTGCAGTGGTCGGTATATTGGGTCCAGGTCGATGAGCTTATTGATTGAATCTGTGGATGAGTGCCATGCCTCTAAGAACTCTCTGGCTGTTCTCGGCTGGGCTTGTCCTATAATAGTAGTGTTGTCCCAGTCGAATTCATGTTGCTTGTCATGGATGTTATTACCCGGATGTTATTACCCGGACCTCAAGAAGGCCCTTGACAAGCGCCACACAGAAGAGTATTGATTTTGATAAGGGCCCATGGTGACAGAGGCAAAGTGTTATCATGGATAGAAGCTTGACGTTTTGTCAAAAAGCAGGTAGTGGGGATAAAATGGTCCTTCTCAGGATGGCACCCGGTGACAAAATGCGTTCTGCAAGACTCAATGTTGGGACGACTTTTCACATTGTACATTAATGATCTAGATGATGGAACAGAGGGCAGTCTGGCTAAGTTTGCCGATTTTACTAAGGTATGTAGAGGACAGGTAGCAAGCAGGAGGCAGATAAGCTTCAGAAGGATTTGGACAGTTTAGCAGATGGGCAAAGCAGTGGCAGATGGGGTAAAACATGGACTAGTATGCGGTCATGCACTTTGGTACGAGGAATAGAGGCATGGACTATTTTCTAAATGGGGAGAAATTTCAGAAGTGTGAAATGCGAAGAGACTTGGCAATCCTAGTCCAGGCGTCTCTCAAGGTCAATGTGCAAGTTTAGTCAGTAGTTACGAAGGCAAATACAATGAAAGGATTTATTTTGAAAGTAATTGAATATAAAAGCGAGGATGAACTCACAAGACAATAAAAATCTCTGATCAGGCCACATTTAGATTATTGTCTGCAGTTTTGGCCCCTAAATCTCAGCAGATATGTACTGGCCTCGGAGCGTGTTCTGAGAATGTTTGGAATGCTCCCAGGAATGAAACGTTTCACATATGAGGAATGCTTGAGGACCTGGGTCGATACTCGTTGGGTTTAGAAGGATGAGGGGGATCTATTTCAATCTTACAGAATACTGAATGACCTGGACAGAGTGGATATTGGGAAAATGTTTCCATTGATATGAAAGACTAGGATTCGAGGCACAGACATAGATCGCAGGGAAGATCTTTTGGAACAGAGATAACGAGTAAGTTCTTCAGCCGGAGCATTTTAATGTATGGAATTCACTGCCACAGAAGGCTGTGGAGGCCAGGTCATTGAGTATATTTAAGCCTGCGTCGGATAGGTTCTCGATTGTAAAGAGGATCAAGGATTATGAGACAATGGGTTTGAGACACCTATCACGTTTGATTGATGTTTGAGCAGACTGGATGGGCTGAATGGCCAGGTTTCTATTCCTATGTCTTGTGGCCATATGGTCTTTACCAATATTGGCTCTCCTCAGTCCTCATTGTAGATTTATAGTTGAATCTGATCTTCAAATGATTTATAAAGAGAAACGTTCTAATACTGATGAATGGGCAATATCATGTTCCCTCACTCTCGTCTCAGCAGCCATGTCCCCCAATTCTGTCTGTTTTTTGTCTCCTCCCCAATGCCATAATCACGTTGTAATTGAAGTCCAGTAAGTGGCACTTCATCGCAGCTGATTGGCATTAATAAATCAACAGCATGACCCTCACCTGTCCTCTCTGATCTTGGAGAAACAAACTGAATTGCGTTTGTCAGGGACAATTCACTGTTAACATATATATGCCGTTTGTCTATTATAACCCCATGTTGTCTTAGGCATATTTTCCTGCCAGATTATCGACTTTAAAAGTTGTCTCAATGTTTTATTTATATTGTAATGACTGATCACTAGTTGCAGACTGTATGTTTCCAATTATAAACAGAGAAACTCATTTATGTTCTGACAACCCTCTGTCATTACTCCCATATCCAATTCAGATTGAATGATAACACTCAATCAATCCACCATCTCCAAAATTCCTTCCCTCAGACACCCTTACGTGTCCCACTGCAAATGTGTAACTTTATACGTTATTTTGAAATTTAATAATAACTGTATTGAATTGAAAGGGGTGAACTGGAGCTATTTATTCAGCGACTGTGATTAATGTCAGTGGCTGTGGATCTTAAATGTGTCACTGGAGGATGAGGCTCTTCTTCAAGTAAGGATTGGGTTCGATGTGATATCCCATAGTATGAGCAGGGGCATCACCGACAGCACTAACAGGTATCAGCAGCTCCAGAGAGACGGGAAAGAGAGATCAGAATCTGAGAATAATAGACTGGAATGTTCCAACAATAGACAGGAGTTTATCCGAGGGTCTTTACTACCTTTCTCAGCCTTGGATGTCATTAGCATCACGGATCGAAGATATCCTTTGGATTATACAAGGTGGTTATTATCCCAACCTCCCTCTCTTTGTTGTTCCTAGTAAGTCATTCTCTTGTCTATTAGAACGAGTTGAACTGTGTTTCTGCTCATGCCAGGTCAATTTTGGAAAAGGGGAAATCAGTGTCTTCACTTCCAATCAACAATTCCTTTCCTGATAAATTCTATAAAGCAACTTACTATTTATAAATTGCTCACTGATATGTGAGAAGGAATCAGACTGTTCTCAAACTCCATAATCCTTCTAGCCCTGCACAGACCTACATTAGCATATCCTCCTCAATCAAAATCCTGCCAAATACCACCATTACGATGCACCAATCTACTCGTCAGCCTCAGTGCAACTTCTGAGTAAACTTCTTTATTTGTGCCACTATGAAATCTGGGTTCACTTGCTTACAGTGCCTTCTTACCACATGTCCTTGACAAGATAATTACACATGAGATGTTTAACTTGTTCTCTCCATAGTATCTGTCAGAGAGGAAGATAGTGTATGGTACTCAAGTCATTGACACTTAATGTAGAGGCACAGAACAATAATCTGTTGATGTCACATGAAGCAAGTTGGTGGAATTTAAAAGAAACCACCATCATTTGTAATAAACAGAAGCCCTCTGCTTGTGTCATGTCCTCTAGAGAGGGCAATGGGTTATCCTTCCTTGGTCAGGTCTCCGTGTAACTGCAAACCCACAGCAATGTGGTTTACTCTTTCTGTCCAGTGGAACAGATGAACCAGACACTCAGTTGAAGACAGTGATAACATGCTGGTCTGACCAGGGCTTCATATACTTCATGAAAAATAACAAAAGTAATGATAACTCCCTTCTGCTTCCTGACTGCCATATTCCTACTGCTCATTTCCATCAGGTAGGCTACTATTCCTTATGGTAGGTCTATTCCATCTCATTGAGTCTGTCCCCGAGAGTGACGTCCATTTCGATAGGCACCTCTGGTACTGGTTTTATTGACATACAGATGTCAGGAAGTTGTAAATTTCGCATTAGTGGAAGTATATAACGAATGACTTTTTTTTAACGCCATAAGAAAGAAATGGAGACTGCGAAGTGAGGGAAAGTAATTATTGTGATCATCCCTGAGAGTTTTGTTGAGGCAGTATTTGGAATTTTGTCCACAGATTTTCTCACCTTTCTAAGGAATGATCTCCTTACCACAGAGAGATTGCAAAGGAGTTCCACCAAACTAATCCCTGGGATGATGGTACCATGTGGTGTGCGTGAAGATTAATCTGTCTCACTGCGAGAGAATAAGATGGCATTGCATTGAACCTTCAGTGGGATGGACGATCACACATGATGTTCTAAACAGACACTGATACTGTGATAAATGCCACGGCTTCTTTGTTTTTACTAAGTTTATTAAATTCCAGATACTTTTAGCACCTCTGATAACAATCCCCCCCAACCACCCCCACTCCCCATATCAATGAGAGAGCAGGAAATCAAGACTTTGAATAAAAACCCCGCATATTAATCCAGTGCATTTGGTGCACGATCCTGCACTGAACGTCATGTTATCCACAATCCCAACATCAGCCACAATACCTTCAGTCTAAAGCAGTTTGCTATTCCCACCAGCTTTCGACCCCTACGGAGAACATGGGTCTACATTTTCGGAGATGGAAGATGTCTCCTTGAGACTTAACAGAAAACATCTTGGTTCCCTCCTCACTACCAGCAAACCACGTTAAAGTAGCATATGCTCCACAGACAATGGAGCCACGACGAACATCATGATCTGCTCCTGTGATTTATCATGTTGGAGCATCAGTGACATCTACCTGTTCCTGTATAAGCCTTTGCGAGGATGAATGGCCTCTTCCTGGCCCTGTATAACAGTTTATAGAGACTGTTTGGGCTCCATCTGTTCCTGTTTAACATTTCGATGTGCTGACCAGACTCTTCCTCTTCCTATGAAACAGGCAGGTGTATTGAATGTACTGCGACACTTACCGTTCAGTAGTTCTGATGGGCTGAATACTGGCTCATATTCGCGTGAAACCAGCTTGAGATGCTGAATGAGCTCCTCATTTAACTGTGGAAATGTGCAGTGTCAGGCTATTTTGTTACATGAATGTTACAGACACTTTACCAGCACAGGCCTGAATGCAGTCCACGTCTTGCTGCACGTAGACACAGACTGCTTCAGGACCTGAGGGGGGGAAATGTTCTGAACATTGTGTGATCTTCAGAGACCATCCCCATTTCTGACGTAATGATGGGGAAGGACAGTGATGACGCAGCTGAAGACGATTGTGTCGAGGAACCTACCCTGAGTATCTCCTGTAGGGATGTCCCAGGACTGAGAGGATTGTTGTCCACCAACCACGAACATCTTCCTCTCTGCGATGGCTGACCCCAACCAGGGGAGAGATTGTGGCTGATTCCTATTAAATGTAATTTAGTTAACGTTCCTTGATAACGTCCTAAGTCAACTCTGGCCTTGATATCAGCGTCTGTCACTCTTATGTGAGCTACTTTGTTCACCTCTTTTGAACATACAAATAGGTTATTGTGTATGTTTTGGGAGTGGAACCTTCTCATAGAGGATTGTGAATGTCAGGAGTTATCTGGTACATAGAGTTAGGGGAGCTAGATCACTGAAAGGATTTGTAGAGGAGGTAGGTGGGTTTTTGACCCTGTCATAGAATTGAGGGATGTGAAGAATCGGGAAATAAAGCAGAGTTGATACCAACATTGGATCATCCATAATCTTATACAATGGCACGGCAGGCCTGACCATCCGAATTACCATCTGATCCTGTTCCTCATGCTTTCATACTCTGCAATTAGAAAGTTAATGGTTGTACTTTTCCTGAGCATTCCGTTACTGGATGTTGCAGTTAAAGAAAGCAAAGCATTTTATGACTCATCTCTGGGTGAGGTATGGGGACTGTATTCACAATGAATCTGGGTCTGCACCATAACCAACAAATGAAGCACAAGTTGCAGAGAGGAGACACTATGTAAAGAGATCAAAGGCGTCTTTTGAGCCCATCATGGGTTTTGAATTAACATTTTTGACCCCAGACCAAACTGTATATGCCAATTGTGATGGACAGAAGGAAATCTTGGATTACTGTGGACCAGGTATTTCGAGTAAGTAGCCTCCATCTACTCGTGAGCAGGAGCTGGGAGAGGCTGAATGGAAAATAGGAACATCGGACTGAGGAGCAAGAGTAGGCCATTAGGCACTTTTCCTGGCTCTGCCACGCACTAAAATCGTAGCTGATCTGATTGTGGTCTCAGCAGTGCTTCTTCTGTACGTGCACCATTTTCGTACATTCTCTTGTCTATCAAATATTTAACAGACACAACTTTGAATAAATGTAAACATCCAGGCACCACAAACTTCTGGGGAAGGGAATTCCCACTTGAACAGCCCTTTTAGAATTCGTGGTCCAATCAATGTTGCAGGGTCAGTGTTCCCTTTTGCAGTTAGACTGCTCCACTGTTTACAACAAATTTCAAAGTTTAGTGATATGGCTAATGATATAAATGTCAGCCTGGCTCATCCTCTAGAAAAATGTCAAACACACACACAAACACACACATGCGCGCACACACACACATACACACACACACACACATCCATTCACATCGTAAGACAAAATAGAAAAATGAAAGCTTTCCAGGGTGTCATTATAGTGGAACTCATAACAAATGGATAGATAATAGACTGTCCCAAATGTTATTTTGTCCTCTGAAGTTATTAGATTAGATTCCCTATGGTGTGGAAACAAGCCCTTCGGCCCAACAAGTGTACACCAACCCTCCGAAGAGTAACACAACCAGTCCCATTTCCCTCTGGTCAATGCACCTATCACTATGGACGATTTAGCATGGCTAATTCACCCGAACGGCACATTGTTGGACCTGTGGGAGGAAACTGGAACACCTGGAGGAAACCAACGCAGACTGGGGGAGAATATACAAACTCCACAAAGGCAGTCGCCCGAGGCTGGAATCAAACCTGGGTCCCTGGTGCTGTGAGGCAGCAGTGCTAACAACTGAGCCACCGTGCCGCCCATTCTGCACAGTCAAGCTGCTTGTAATGCGATTTCTCGCCAGAATAGTTGGATTTAGCTCAATTCCCTTTGCTTCAGATTGTAGGGAGATTCCAATGAATCTCGCAACAGAAATTCTCCACGACACATCAGGTAGCGGTGAGTCAGGGATTTACTGTTGTCAGGTGGAACACAATAACAGAGAGGGATCAATCAGCTGCTGCTTCTCTGACAGGGAACATTGTGCTCCCTCTCTGTGTTGAAACATACAATTACGTCAACTGAACACAAAACTGGACCGTGTGCGCTCGTTGTGAACATTCTTTGGAATGGATAATAATGGACGATATGCAAGTGTATCATTGCTGTTGTTATACCCAGTGCCTTTCATTACCAAAAAAGAAAATTCCTGCTTTATAATTTGATGATATGTAGGTATGCATCTGGTTAATTTTTAAAAATCGTTTGATGTCTTCAAAATATCTGTGCGAAAATCAATACATTTTATTCTTAACATTTATTCCATAGTTTTAGTGTCCCTGAGAAGAGAAAATACGTATCCAGCTGATTTTTCTCGAAATCGTGTATGCTTCAAAAAGATTTCTCATTTAAGACCAAAACTGATAATGTTTCAGAACGAAAGGCCTTCACTCCAGGAAAATGTGAACAAAACATTGTTAATAAGCTTCGAAAACAATTATCTTGTTTTTAGGTTAAGGGATATGTGTCATATGTGGTTTTAGCAAAGCCCTGTACAGATGTAGACTCGAAAAATGTGATTCTGGAAAATCACAACAGGTCAGGCAGCACCCAACGAACAGGAGACTCGATGTTTCTGGCAGATTCCTGATGAAGGACTTATACCCGTTACGCCAATTCTCCCACTCCTCGAATGCTGCCTGATAGGTTGTGCTTTTCAGGCCTCACACTGTTGGACTCAGATCTCCAGCATCTGCACTCCTCACTTTCACTGGTACAGATGCAATAAAACATTCCTGATCAAACCTGGTACCCTTTGACAGAAACACAATCATTCCACTTAGCTTCCAAATCACTTACTGCAAATGCAGACTAACCACATATGATTCATGTACCAGGATCATGATTACCGTCTGTATCACAGAGTTCTCTATTCTCTTTCCACTTAAATTGTTTAACATTGTTTTTTCCTTCCATCCAAAATAGACAACTCCCATTCTGCTGTATCTGCTGAAGGTTTGCTCACTAACATCCCTTTACCTTTATCACATTGATGACACACGACATCCATTTGATAACATACTGGATGACCAGCTTGGTGTTTAAGCTAATTGGGCATTGATATATGCAGTCCCTTCCTCCAGATTTTTGATGCAGATATTGAGCGTTGATAATTCCATAGTGATCTCTGAGGCACTCCACCAGTTACAGCTTTGTAATGTGAAAATAAGCATTTACATCTTCTCTCTAATGACTGTTAGCAACCGCTTCCTGTACAGCAGTTCAGGCAGTTTAAATGGCCTGCTGTGCAGTAAAATGTACACAAGGAGCTAAAATGATTCGTTCCATTTTTCTCTGTAACTCGTGAAAGAGGCAGAATGGTCTCCTCCAGTCTCATGGTAATGATAAAGACTGGCTGAATGAGGTGGTTCCATATCTCTGTCCCAGCTTCGACGAGTGGACGGAGGGCATAATGCATGAGATAGTAGCAGCAGTATATCCCTGTAACCGCGTCGAGGGTGGATTGAGGGAACAACACGTGGGGTAAGGGCAGCAGTTGGCTATTCGGAGCCACCAGTCAGAATGCTCATGGCTGATCTGATTGTGTTTGACCATCCATCTCCGGTCTGTTCCCAATAAATATTGACTATCCTGTCCAGCAAAGATCAGGCGAGCTCAGTCTTGAATATCTTCAAAAACCGAGTCTTCACTGCTCCCTGAGGATGAGGACCCTACAGATAGTACAACAGTAAAGTGAAATGGGGCGACCTTATTTCAGTGTGGGACTCGTTATATTAAACTGTGTTAACCTAACATGAAATCGCCACCTCTTTTGAAACACAAGGCCAGAATAATTAGGCATAGATATAAACCATTCAGCCCTCTAAACCTGTCCAATAGGACCACTGACTCTTTTCAATCAAATATGTATTAAACTCATTCTCTGCTCCTCTCCCAGGAAGAGAATAACTTATAGCATGACACCACAGGAGCATTAAAAACGCAGAAGTAGGCCATTCGGCCAATCTACTCTGAATGCCATTTAATACAGGCTTAGAGATTTCTCAACATCATTCTGCTGACTACTCTCTGTAACTCTTGACATGCTTATTCATCAAAAACCTATCTATCTCTGTCTTATAAGCACTCGTATCTGTGTCTCTGTGCGTCCATGTGTGTACTTGTGCGTGTTTGTTCATGTGTCTGTGTGTTTGTGTATTTATGTGCTGACATTGGTTTATCTGTGTATTAGCCTGTGCGTTTTACTTGCGCTTGTGCCTATTTGTGTGCGACTGTCTCGGCGGAGCAGGTAACGGTTGTCTGGTGGTGTTTTTTTTTAAGTCGCGGGTATAGTCCAGTTTTTGTTTTTTTAACGGCTAAAATTTAAAGGTTTTTTTAAGCGCCTCGCAGACCCGGAAGCTGGTGTCGCGCTAGCCTACCTGGGAAGGTTTTTTTTTATATAAGTGCGCAGCTTCAAGCCTTCGGCCTCACTCTCTCGGTGGAGCAGGTAACGGCTGTCTGGTGGTGTTTTTTTTTAAGTCGCGGGTATAGTCCAGTTTTTGTTTTTTTAACGGCTAAAATTTAAAGTTTTTTTTAAGCGCCTAGCGGACCCGGAAGCTGGTGTCTCGCTAGACTACCTGGGAAGGTTTTTTTTTCTTATATAAGCGCGCAGGCGAGGAACCCGAGGCACTACAGGGGTAGAGCCGTTGTGGTAAGCAGGTAAGTGCTGCATTTTGCTTGTTTGTTTCTTTAGATCTAGTTTTTTAAAGTTTACCGTTTAGAGGGATGGCAGCGAAGGCAGTGCAATGTTCCTTTTGCAACATGTATGAGGTGAGGGAAGCCATTAGCGTCCCTGCTGATTACACTTGCAAGAAGTGCACCCATCTCCAGCTCCTCCAAGGCCGTGTTAGGGAACTGGAGCTGCAGTTGGATGAACTGCGGATCATTCGTGAGGCAGAGGTGGTAATAGATCAGAGCTTTAGGGAAGTAGTTACTCCGAAAGTTATAGAGAGATGGGTGACAGTGAGGGGGAGTGGGAGGAAGCAGCCAGTGCAGGGACACCCTGTGGTCATTCCCCTCAAGAACAAGTATACCGTTTTGGATACTTGTCGGGGGAATGACTTACCAGGGTTAAGCAACGAGGTTCAGGCCTCTGGCACAGAGCCTGTCCCCGTTGCTCAGAAGGGAAGGGTGGAGAAAGGTAGAGCGATAGTTATTGGGGACTCAATAGTGAGGGGCACAGATAGGCGGTTTTGCGGGGGCGACAGAGACTCACGATTGGTATGTTGCCTCCCAGGTGCAAGGGTACGTGATGTGTCTGATCGTGTTTTCCGGGTCCTTAAGGGGGAGGAGGAGCAGCCCCAGATCGTGGTCCACGTTGGAACCAACGACATAGGTAGGAAGAGGGGTGAGGATGTCAGGCAGGCTTTCAGGGAGCTAGGTTGGAAGCTCCGAGCTAGAAGGAACAGAGTTGTTGTCTCTGGTTTGTTACCCGTGCCACGTGATAGAGAGTCGAGGAATAGGGAGAGAGAACAGTTAAATGCGTGGCTACAGGGATGGTGCAGGAGGGAGGGATTCCGGTTTCTGGACAACTGGGGTTCTTTCTGGGGAAGGTGGGACCTCTATAAACAGGATGGTCTACACCTGAACCTGAGGGGCACCAGTATCCTTGGGGGGAGGTTTGCTAGTGCTCTTTGGGAGGGTTTAAACTAACTCAGCAGGGGCATGGGAACCTGGACTGGAGCTTTAGGGTACAGGATCTTGTGTATAGGGAGGTTAGGAACAAGGCATCGATCTCGAAGGAGGGTGCCTGTAAACAGGAAGGTGGCTTGAAGTGTGTATAGTTCAATGCCAGAAGTATAAGAAATAAGGTAGGTGAACTTGCAGCGTGGGTTGGTACCTGGGACTTCGATGTTGTGGCCATTACAGAGTAGTGGGTAGAACAGGGACAGGAATAGCTATTGCAGGTTGCAGGGTTTAAATGTTTTAGCAGGGTCAGAGATGCGGGTAAAAGATGGGGAGGTGTGGCATTGCTTGTCAAGGATAGTATTACAGCAGTGGAAAGGACGATGGAGGAAGACTTGCCATCTGAGGTAGTTTGGGCTGAGGTTAGAAATAGGAAAGGTAAGGTCACCCTGTTAGGAGTTTTCTACAGGCCTCCTAATAGTCCGAGAGAAGTAGAGGAGATTTGATAGAGTTGTACAAGATGATTAGGGGTTTAGATAGGGTTGACAGTGAGAACCTTTTTCCGATAATGGAGTCAGCTGTTACTAGGGGACACAGCTTTAAATTAAGGGGAGGTAGGTATAGGACAGATGTCAGGGGTACATTCTTTACTCAGCGGGTTGTGAGTGCCCTGCCAGTAGCAGTGGTGGACTCTCCCTCTTTATGGTCATTTAAGTGGGCATTGGATAAGCATATGGAGGTTATTGGGCTAGTTTAGGTTAGGTAGGCTTTGGTCGGCGCAACATCGAGGGCCGAAGGGCCTGTACTGCGCTGTATCTTTCTATGTTCTATGTTCTATGACTATGTTCCCGTATGCCACTACTTGTGTGCGGTTCTATCTCTGTGTAAGTACCGTGAGTGTTAGTGTATTAGGGTGTTTACATATGTCTCTGAATATTTTTGTGTCTGTATCTCATTGCAAAGAGATATTTGTTGTTTTGGGGGAGGGAGAAAATTTGAGAACAGACGGAGTGGCTAAAATGCGAATTGCCCTTCACTGAACATTGTTTTTTACTCAGTTGGAGGGACATGGATGTCACGGAATCTCCATACGTCACTCCCGGTCCACTCCGGCTCGTACCAGGGTCCTCCCCACATGCCAGGGAGGGGGGAGGTGGGGTTGGCTGGAGGATGGGTCAGATATCGGGTGCTCCACCATCTGGCTTGGTCCTTTCTCTCCTATTACAGTCCATATCTCCTGGAATGGGAGAATGGCGGGGAGGAGTGATGGCGGGGGTGTGTGGCCCTGCTCTTAGAGCTGGTTTATGTGGAGGGGGAGGGGAAATGGTGACGTGTCCGGAGGGAGTCAGTCCACAGTGTTATATCCATGCAGTGTTATTAGTGTTGGGAGTATAGTGGAGGTAGAGAGAGAGCGTGGGTTGGGGGTGGCGTGGGAAAGGTGCTGAATTCAATAGTGAGAGTGGTAGTGCGTGAGCCTGATTTGGAGATAGAGTGTAAGCCTTGTTATGGGGTAGGTGCTATAACAGGTAGTGAGTGTAAGGGAACAGAGAGAGTAGGGTAACAGTTAACCTGACAGAGTTGACAGGATATTGATACTTGTCCTGTGATATTGGTCATTTCTTCAGATCATGTCAGTGTCGAGGTGACCCTCACCGAATGTCTTGTCCAAGTATATCACTAATAACGCCACTGACGATATCCCTCAGATTACACAGAATCAGTTTGGGTGGATCTTACAAATAGGAAGGAGAACAAGCATTGTATCTAAACCAATGCTCTCTTGTAAATTCTGTGCATTGTATACTCTGGAAATTAGAGATGCAAATACTGAGGGTGCTGCAGTATTATTGCATGATCTTAAATTGCATCTAAACTGCGTTAACTAAGCGACTGCTAATTTTGTGAAAAATAAATTCTATAAGCGTATAACAGGTTGGTTGAAGAGTATGTTATAACTCAAACAGGAGAGCAGGTTATTTCAGATTTGGTGTTGTGTGGTCAGAATGACTCATTAGTAATCTTGCTCTGAGGAATAGAGACGTTAATATGTTATATTTTGTACAGCGCCTGCAATATCTAATGTTTGAGCATGAAGTGATGGACATGCAATGGTTGTTAGAGTCATAGAACCATGGAGCCCTGCTGCTTGGACACAGGCCCTTTGGACCAAAGTGGTCCGTGCCGACCAAAACGTCCATCCTGCTCATTAAATTTCCCTGTCCTTGCCCTTATTCTTCTAAAGCTTTCCTATCCACATATTTGTCTAAAAGCCTTTTGAACGTTGTTAATGTGCTTGCCTCAACAAAACCGTTGTCTGCTAATTCCGTATGTGTACCAACCTCTGCCTGAAAAAAGTTGGCGCTCAGGATCCTTTTTATTCTTTCACCTCTAACCTGATGTCCTTTAGACCTCGATGCCCAAAACTGGCAAAAAGAATGAGTGCATTCACCTTATCCATGCATCCCATTATTTTATACTTTTCTATACGATTTCCCCTCAGTTTCTTACACTCAAAGGAAAATATTCTGGCCGGTCCAAACTCTCCGTACAACTCAGACCATCCAGTACTGGCAACATCCTTGTAAATTTCTTCAGTCCTCTTTCCAGTTTAATCGCATCCTTCCTACGGCAAACTGAACAAAACCGAACACAATCTTCCAAGTGCATGCCTCACCAGCGTCCTGTACAACTGCAATATAACTCGCCAACATGTATACTCAATGCCCTGACTGATGAAGGCCAGTGTGCCAAAAGCCTTTTTCACTGCTGTATCTACGTGCAACTACTTTCAGAGAACCAAGGACCTGAGCTCCATTGTCCCTCTGTTCTTCTGTATTCCTTCAGAGTCTAACATTCACCACGAAGCGCCAACCTGGATTTGACTTTCCAAAATGCAACACCCCATATATATTAATCTCCATTTGCCATTTCTCGTCCCACTTCCCCAGCTGATCAATGTCCTGCTGCAATTTCTGATAACCTTTCTCACTGTTCACAGTATTGCCCATTTTATTGTCATCAGCCTAATTACGAATCATGCTTTGCACATTCTCATCCAAATCATTGATATGGATAACAAACAGTAATAGGTCTATCACCGACACCTGAGACACTCTACTAATCACAGGCCTCAAGTCCAAGAAGCATCCTTCCAGTATTAGCCTCTGCTTTCTACCATCAAGCCCATTGAATGTCCAATTTGCCAGATCCCCCTGGATTCCACGCCATCGAACCTTTCAGAGCAGCCTATCATGTTGAACCTTACCAAAAGCTTTCTGAAATCTAGATAGAATACGACTACCATCTACCCTCATCAACATTCCATGTCACTTCTTCAAAATAACGCTAACGAATTGTGAGCCATGATATCCTATGCACAAAGCAGGGCTGACTGCTCCTTATGAAACCGTGTCTTTTCAAATGCATGCATATCTTATCTCTCAAAATCTTCTCAAGGAAATTACATGTCACAGTTGTTAAGCTAACTGGTCTATAGTTCACAGGTTCTTCTTCGCAGCCCTCCTTGAACAAGGTCAAAACGTTCACTACCCTTAAGTCTTCCGGGACCTCCCCCATGGGCAGCGATGATGCAAAAGGATCAGCCAGGGCCCCTGCAATATCTTCTCTCCCCTCTTGCTGTGTTCCTGGATACATGTGATCAGGACCGGGAGATCTACAGAAATCCTGCAATGTCTGAAAAATATGTCTACTTCTTTAAGGTAGAATCACCAAAGAAAGAGCAAGTGACTTAATGGAGGCTAACATAATAAATTAAAGATTATATTAATCATAGGAAGTGAGTTCAGAAGAATTTTAGACATTGTGGCAACCGGAGAATTCTCAGAAATTTGTTTGTGTGGAGTTTGTATATTCTCCCTGTGCCTGTGTGGGTTTCCTCCTGGTACTCTGGTTTCCTTCCACAGTCCAAAGATTTACAGGTTAGATGAATTGGCCATGCTTATTTGCCCAAAGTGTTCAGGAATGTGTAGATTAGGTGCATCAGTCGCAAAATGTAGAATTGGATGGAAATGAATCTGGGTGGTTACTCTTCGGAGGGGCAGGGTGGACCTGTTGGGCCCAAGGGCCTTTTCCACACTGTGGGTTTTTAATGATTCTGTGAAAGAAGAACACAAAGACAACATAAATCTACGATCTGTATTGCAAAGAAAACAAAATAAAAGTAAGGTCAAATGTGGAATTTTGTAATCAGGAGACGAGAGGTGATTGTGGAGAACAGGGAAATGACCAAGAAAGTAAGCAGTTACTTTGCATCTGTCATCACGGAGGAAGATCCAGAAAATCGCTGAGAAATAATAAGTGATCACATGGAATTTGTGGAACTGAAGACATAGTCAATTCATGTCAATAACAAGGTAGTAGTTGAAGGCTAGCATAGTAGTATTGTAGCTGGATTGAGCATTGCTAAGTCTGATGAGCCAGTTGTACTTCGTATCAAAATATTAGAAATAAATCATCAGTAGACGCATTAATTGTGCTGTCGATCACTGTTTTTTCCTGTACATTCTGCAGAGGCTAGAAGTTAGTAAATGTGTTCCAAGCATTGGAGATGAATGGAAGGGATTAAGCATCTGCAAAGGGAAGAAGAGATCGTGTGGAGAACTGCAGACCAATTAACTTGACATCTGTAATGAAACCGATGGAACCTATTATGTAGGATGTGATATTGGACATTTAGAAATTAACAGCAACATTGGAGAGAATCAATATGCTCTGACAGATTCTGACAGAGTCTTCATCCTTGACAAACTTCAGAATGATTTGAACTTGTTTATTGCAACATAGAAATGACATATTTCGATTTTCAGAAGGCTTTTTTTATAAGACCTCATGCAGTGAATCCATAAATAAAGTAATGTGAATGGTAATTGGAGGTATATATCGAAGTGGAAAGTTAAAGTAAGGTTCGCCTTCATTTAAGAGAATCATAACATAGTCTGAAGGTCATGTTGAAGCAGTATCACAGCTTGCTAATGAAACTGTACATTGGGTCACCAGCACTGGTGAGGTCAATCTGAGAAAGGATACACAGACCACGGAGGGTGTGCAATGGACATTCTCCAGATTCGTTCCTCAGATGGTGAGATTGCCTGATGTGGAAACTCGGCCTGTGTTCTTTAGACTTTCACAGAATGAGAGTGATCATAGTGAAATTTAGAAAACTCACTAAACTGAGCACATTATTTCTGTGCTGTATGACAGCTCTGTCAAAAATAACTCCCACCAATATGGTAATCGCGACGGGACTGAAAGCATGGTAAATGGTCAGACTGAAATCATTCCCTTGTTATGGGACTGGATACAGTTGAGGAACTTCCCTCGTGGCCAGGCAGATTTCAGAGTTGGAGCTGGACTGAAACAGCTTCCTCAGGGACACGGCTTGTTGTGCAGCACAAGTCTTCAGTCCTATTGCAGGAATTGTGTCCGGGTCCATTGCCGTTATCATATTTACTGTGTTCAGCTTTTTCTTCATGTCACGTGCAGCGAATCGAATTTGTTGAAGACTGGCATCTGTGATTCTGTGGGCATCATGAGGAGGGTGAGGTGGATTATCGACTCAACACTTCTGGCTGAGGATGGTGCAGATACTACATCCTTGTCTTTTACACCGATGTACGGGGCTGGGGATATTTGTGGAGTTATCTTCTCCTCTAAGTTGTTTATTAATCCATCAACAATGATGACTGGATGTGGCTTGACTGCACAGTTTAGATCTTATCTGTTTGTCTTGGGATCATTTCCCCTTCTCCACCAGATGGTAGTTCTGCTGTTTGGAATGTAACCAGTCAAGTGCGGTAGCTTTAATGGGTTGTCATCAGGTTTAGATACACATGGTTCTGACTCTGGTATGTTCACCCAAACTCGTCACTGAACCATCACTCGGCTTGATGATAATGGTACAGTGATGGATTATCCTGGAAGAAAAGTTTTATGGATTGTGATTGAACGCAATGCTGCTTCCGCTCCTGCTTGATCTACAGCATCACATGATAACCCAGTGTGAGCTGCAATATCTGCAAATCAATTCGACAAACTTTCCCCCAGTTCACACCGAGACCCATTCACCCATCAGACCTGTACTCAGTGACGTAACCTGGTTTCTGACGTGCAAACTATTAATATGAATCATTTTCTTTCCCATCATCATATCTTCTGTGTTTGAATTGAATGCTTTTCGAGTGTTTTTCTCCCTGACCATGATTAAGACCTCTGTCGTGCCAGTGATGCCAGCCTTATGTCGTTTCAGAGCCACTGAAACTGTGCACTTTGTTTTAGTTCACTTCTCAATGTACAGCGCTCTGTGCTGGACAGGGCTTTTGAGCAGATTCGACATACGTCTTTGGAAAATGTTCAAAAGCAGAAATTGCTGAATACACTAAGCAGGTATCTCTGCATCTTGTGGAGTGAAAGCTGAGTTCATCTTTTGGGTCCAGTGACCCTTCGGCAAAGCTCCCAGTTTCTACAGAAATTTGTGAATTTTTATTTCAAGTATTCATAGTTATTTGTTTAATTGAAAATTTGTGCTGTGCCTATTCATTTCTGGAGAAACTCAGCAGGTCTGGTAGCATCTGCAGAGACAGAGAAACAGAGTTAGCGTTTCAAGTCCAGTGTGACACTTCTTCAGAACTGAAAAGGATTGGACACTGGGTATTTTAGTCCCTTGCCAGAGGTGAAGGGTAGGTGACAGGAAAAAGAGGGTGTGGCAAAAGGTAAACAGGCTGTTAGCAGTGGTGAATGAGAAGATGACATAAAATGAGTTTAAATTAAGATGTGACTGGGGGAAAGGGATTCTCTCTATTGAGTGCAACATAAAGAAGAAACAACCACATAAGGTCATAGGGAGGCCAGGAGGGAGAATGTTGAATAAGTGATATTATACCGATCTGGCCAGAGATACACTTTCACTGTAGAGATCACCGCCATCAGACAAAGACATTCAGGTGCTTGACGGCTTATTGGCAATAGTTAGATTTTCATGCTGGCTCGTTATTGTAACATAAAGAAGAAAACAAATAACAGTATGAAGCTTGGGCTGAGTGTTGTTTACCCGTCACTTTTAACATTGTTTCAAATTTGGGGGGCTGATCTTTAAGTGCTTGTTCTTGAAGTTAGTATCAGATGGAGTGTAGGAGGTTGAGGGGTGACATTATAGAAATTTGCAAAATCAGGGGCGGCTTGGGCAGGGTGAAAAGCCAAGGTCTTTTCCACAGGCTAGGAAAATTAAATCATAGAGCCACAGGTTTATGGTGGAAGAGGGAAGATTTAAAAGGGAGGAAGAGGAAACTTTCTTTTTACACAGAGAGTGACATGGTGATGGAATGAGCTGCCAGAGGAAGACTGGCAGCTCCAACATTTAAAAGACATTTGGACAAACACGTGAATGGGGACTGTTTAGAGGCAAATGGGCCAAATGCAAGCAGATGGACATAGTGTAATTTAGGAAAACCTGGCCGGCATGGACAAGTTGGATCAAAGAATGTGTTTGCATGCGATATGACTGTATGAATATAGAAAGCGAAGAAAAGGGAAGAAAAATGGATTTTCCCGCCATCTGTCTCTCGCAGGAATTTGGGAATACCGATTAGGCAATAAGTACTCTGTATCAGAGTGATCATGTAACTAGACGGGTAATTCAGAGGCAGGGGCTGTGACTCCAAGGCTGTATTTAAAATCCTACCACAGCCGATGACAGAGCTTAAATTCGAATGACAAAAATTGGAATGAAACCGAATTGCACTCATGGCAACCAGAAACCGTAAAGATTTATTTTTATTATTTCACTGATAGTTTTTGCTCAAAAAACTTAATATTATTACCCAGTCTGAGCTCAGTGTGACTTCAGACTCCCAACAAAATTGTTGGCTCCATTTTGTCTTGACAAATGGCCGCGTAGTCAAGGACAATACGTGATTGACAACAAATGCTGCCTTTGCCCGTGATGCTGGCATCCCGAGAAACAACAGCATTAAAGGTGAAATAAACTAAGGAACGCTGGGTGCTAGAGATCGAAAATAAAATTTTCCAGCGTCTGAAAGTGTTGGAGAATCTCGCAGGTATGGCAGCCTCTGTCAGGAAAAATGCGGGTAACAGTTTGAGTCCAGTGACACTGCTTCACAACAGAAAGCAAACTGGGAAATATTATTATTTATCCTGGTATCATGGAGGGTTGGGTTGGAGAGAGAGGTGGGGGACAGGTTTAAATTGAATAGATGGAGAAATGGCCAGAAAAAGAGAGGAAAGGAAATGACAAGTGAGCAAAGGGATTTCTGATGATGGACTGAAAGGAAAACAAAATGGAAAGTTATTCTCACATTTCCCCATTTTCCGATATTCCTGAATATCGCATCCATTTAGATTTGTCCCTGTTAAAAGTGAGTTAGGTTCCCTGTACCTCTCTTCTCTGAGTGTGATGATCAAATCCATTAGCCATACTGGTGCTGCCCTTATAGTTGCTGAGATATAGAGAAAGGTAATGTTACATTGTCAACTGCTTCTTTGTAGAGAGAAACTGTTAGTGTGGGAGTGTGAAGAGATGCAACGGCTTTCTCAGCCAGGAAGAGAAACTCAGGAGTGGAAATAGTTTTCAACACTGAGCGCGCGCACGTTCCGTGTGGGGAATTGACCCATTCCATTCATTGGAAAATCAGTGGAGTTTCTGTGGATGCTTATCTTGGGTTTGTATTGTCAGCTGCTGGGTCTGGTGACCCCACCTCTATACACTGCATTTACAAAGTGTCTGGGTCCATGTTAAACTAATGGAGATGGGGCTCCACAGAAGGGAATCTCTATCAATCGGGTGGTGCAGGACAGTGCAATATCTTTCCTGGGATTTCCCGGGACATTTGTCTAAGTTGGACCAGGAGTCAGGGATGAAACCAGTTTGTTTCAAAATTGAGATGGTCACTGAGCTGTGTCCCCTCCTTCAGTATACTGTGTCGCCTCACACCACTGACAGGACTGTGCAGATGCTCAACATGAATTCAACTGGATTAGCTCTGGAACTTTCCAGGCAGGCGTGATTAACATATCCATCATCACTGGATGCAGTCGTCCGATATATTCACTGGCTGACAGAACCCACCTCTCCACTGAAAACATTATATTGTGTCCATCTCGCTGAGGATGATACAGAAAGAAACTTCCAGAAATACAAGGGTACAGAGTGATTGGTGAAAATGAGGAACAGTAGGTAATTAGAATGAATAAAAGGTATGTCTTTCAAAATCTTATTGGATTTAAGGTTGGTATTATGCTGCATCTGATGAGCTACATATCTGACTATTGAGGAGGTGGCAGGAGAGCGAGTGAAAGAATTTACAGATTGTTCTTCAAAGCTGGTCAGATTCTGGAAAGGATCCTCCAGACTGGAAAGCAGCTATTATACACCGAGTTAAAAATCACACAACACCAAGTTATAGTCCACCAGGTTTAATTGGAAGCACGCTAGCTTTCGGAGGGACTCTCCTTCATCAGGTGATAGTGGAGGTCTCAATCATAACACAGAATTTATTGCAAAAATTTACAGTGTGATGTAACTGAAATTATACATTAAAAATTGATTATCTGTTTAGCCTTTCATCTGTCAGAATACACTGATAGTTTCACTTCGTTCATGTGTATATCACAATACTTTTTTTTAAGTTGTATACTTGGGTTAGCTGTTAACAATGGTGATAGCTAGACAATATGTTGAAGGTGTGAGCCTCCTGTGTTCTCTCTCTATGCCTTTTGATTCTCATGTAAAAAGTGAGATAACGGAGTTTTTCATAAAGTCGTGCAGTTTTTCAGCTCAGAGTTCTACATGAATGCATGCAGTTTTTGAACAATGTACAATGTAACCCTGTAACACCTTCAACATATTGTCTAGCTATCACCATTGTTAACAGCTAACCTGAGAAGGCAGCTTTAAAAAAAAAGTTTTGTGATTTACACATGAAAGAAGTGAAATTATCACTGTATTCTAACAGATGAACGGCTTAACAGAATATCAGTTTTTCAATGTATGATTTCAGTTACATCACACTGTGAACATTTGCTATAAATTCTGTGTTACGATCGAGTCCTCCACTATCACCTGATGAAGGAGCGTCGCTCCGAAAGCTAGTGTTCTTCCAATTAAACCTGTTGGACTATAAGCAGTGTAAGCTGTGAGAAAAACTTTGGAACCTTTTGTGAGGAATGTGACAACTAGACACTTGGAAAATAATGACATGATTCAGTAGAGTCAATCTAGAATCAGGAAGGGGAAATGATCTTGATTTTTGATAAACCTGCTGGATTTTGTGGAGGTTGTCCGTTGTGATATCGACAATTGAGAACCAGTGGGAATGAAGTATTTAAATTTTCAGCAGAGTTTGACATGTTTGAATGGGGTGAGTGGGGAATGTTAGAGTCCATGGATAAGTAGGGGTGGAATACACCGAATGTAGGAAAAGTTGGATAATCGAGAGAATGAAGAGAGTAGGATAATTATCTGGAGTGAAGGCTTTGGGGTATCAGAAGGATCAATGGTTGGGCAATAGCCCTTCACAAGATATAAAATATTTTAGATATGAACAACAAATATCATAATTCACATTTATGTTCATTAAATAGTGAGAGATTGGGAAATGCTGTTGTTGAAACAGACCTGGATATGTTTGGTCATATGTCACAAACAGATTTTTTACGTAGCAGGAAGTAAATGATATGTGGCTCTTCATGCCAAATGATTAAAGTATCAGAGTAAATGTATCTTTCCCAGTAATAGTGTTTTGTTGAGAGACTGTGAGGTGTATTGTGTACAGGCTGAATCAGCTTTATAAATAATGATCTTATCAAGGATTCAGTCCAACGGGGTTTCATCAGACTAAATCCTGGCATGATGCTACCATGAGGAGAAAGTGAAGAAACTTGTGCTTAATAAAGTGTGTTAAGGTGGTTGTGAGTTTATATTTTAAAAAATGCTAAAGCACATTGAGAGTTGAAGATACAAAATTGCCTTATTAGATCAATTAAAGGAATACCCAGGCAAATTCACATTTCCTATGTATTGGAGTGCAAATATATCCACTGTAAGTATATTGGCTGGTACCTGTTCCAGTCGAGGAGAGATCTGCACGGTAACAGCATGTAGATTGTGGTTTTTGAGGGTGGTGATGGTGGGAGGTTCAGCCAGTTACAGTATTGCAAACGGACAACGCATCAGAATCATCTAGCCTGCGATAAGAAAACATGCATCATTCTCCCTCACTACTAACTTCACGAGAGCAATGGGTGATGGGAAATGTGATCAATAGCCAAAGGTGCCAACATTCAATCCTGTCCAGTAGTTTTTGTGAACTGAAGGGACCATACTGAAAGGGGTTAAATGGAGCTGTTTGTTCAGTGACTGTGATTGATGCCAGTCTCCATGGATCAGAGTTGTGTCACTGGATGTTTCCGTCTCCTATTAGTAAGGGGCCTCTTGCAATGGTTTATGCCATTGTAGCAACAGATGCATCAACTCCAACGCTCAAAGGGATCAGCAGCTGCAGAGACAGAAAAAGGAGATTTAAACATCTGAGAATAGTTTGGAATGATCCATTAATGGATCAGAATCTGAGAACATTAGACTGGAATGCTGCAACAATGGACAGGAGTTTATCCTGGGGTCTTTACTATTTTTACCGGTCTTGGTCAACATTACCATATCGGATATGGGGTGCATTGATGATTATCCAAGCGGGTTACTACCCTATCCTCGCTATTGTTGGTGTTCCTGGTAAGTTTCTTCATCTCTATCCATTTATTAATCCCTTCAACCATGGCGAACTTCTTTGCTATTTCTGTTATCTATATTTGACAAAGACGGAAACTATTGTCTTTAGTTTCAAATGCAAATTCCATTGATTACCCACAAATGTCAGAACCGCCCACACCCAGCCCTAACAAACATCTGAGAACGAGACTGTTCACCATACCGAATTAAAATAAATAAAATTCATTTGTGTCTCGGTATTCTGTCCATCACAAAACCTATCCACTACCAGCTCGATTATATGCCCAGCCACGATCTTGGCTTCAATGCTGACGCTTAATAAACCATTATCTATGCTTTGGTAAAATTCAGACATTATGGTTACACCTTTCCTCTAAGCACTCTTTCAGTTGCAAATATTTTGATCGCAACTTTGTTCTTGTCTCTAAAATAACTTCATGACAGAAACACTCTCTCAGTGCAGTAATGTCGGAAGAAATGTAATTCAGATGCACAGACTATTACACAGAAAGATGATATCCCACATCCTACCACAGACGATGTCAGAAAGTAAATACAAAAGACAGGAATTGGAAATAACAACCATAACATTTCCAGCATTTTGTCCATACGTTTATCTATTTCACTGATGTCCTTTGATGAATAGATCTTGTGTTATTATCTGGTCTGGCTTAAGATTGATGTGAGACCCATAGAAATGTGCTTGGTTCTGTACTGCCTGAAAGAATGACCTCACAGTAAATGACATTTGGTTAGGTCAAAAAATGCTGCCCGTCAGTGATGCAGACATTCCAAGTAATAACAAAATTAAAGGTTAAATAACTCAAAGAGTGATGCAACAGATCAGAAACAATAAAGAACGAGAAAGTGCCAGACAAACTGAGCAGATTTGGCAGCCTCCTCGGGTCGAGAGAAAAATAGAATTGGCAATTCAATTCTAATGACCATACATCAGAACTGAACACAGTTGGGAAATAGCGTGATTGATGTTGGTGACACCGACATCTGTTATGAAAGGGAGAACGACTGAGTTGAATAGATAGAGAAAGAGAGATAGAGAGAAAAAGAAGCAAAGAGATTGTTGATGATCAGCTGGGATGGAAATAAAAAATGAAATTAAACCTTACTTATGTTTCTCCTGTTCCCATATTACTGATAATCATGACCATGTAAGGTATATGTCAAAGTTCCTGTTTAAAGATTTTATGTCTGTTTTTCTCTCTTCCCTGCGTGTGATCATCTTCCTTTATTCATTAATGGGATGCTGGCCCAGTATTTAATTCCCTTTCCCCATTGTCCTTGAGAAGGTGGTGGTGAGCTGCCTTCCTGACCCACTGCAGTCCGTGGGCTGTATGTAGTCAGTGCTGAGGTCCATGCGGTTTCATTTCTTTGAGGTTTTGAAGTGACTGATATAACTGAGTGGCTGGCTTGGCCATTTCAAACAGCAACTGAGAGTTAACCACATTGCTGTGGGTCTGGAGTTACATGTAAGCCCGACCAGCTGAACATGGTAAATTTCCTTTCCTGAAGGGCATGAGGGTGCCAGCTAGGACAATCGACGATGGTTTCATTGTTTCATTTGATTCTTAATTGCTGATATTTTATTGAATTCAATTTCCAACATTTGCCGTTGTGGGATTCAGATCCGGTGTCTGGGTCATTACCTGATTCCCTGGATTCATACTCAGAGATAATACAGCTGGATCATCGCCTCCTCAGTATCTCCAATCAACTCCAATGGCAACAGTGATGTTGTTGTTGGTGTGACTTTGCTTCATAAGGCAAATAAATGATTGGCCAAAACTGCAATCCTTCTCATTTTGTACTTATGGGAAGGCGAGATGATGGGAAGTGCTCTTGGTGAAAAGGAGCTGGATGTCCTTGATCATGAGGCACTAACAGAATCCCTACAGAGCAGTGGGGTACTGGCAGGTGGGACAAGATTGGATTGGGATATCTGCTCGGCACGGACGGGTCGGTCCGAAGGATCTGTTTCCATGTTGTCCATCTCTATGACTCTATGACTCAGCAAGTAATCAGCACAATAATGAGTAGTATCGTTCATTACAAAATTATTGAAGTATAAGAGTGAAGACACCGTCCTGCAGTTGTGGAGTATACTTGAGACAGTATTTTCGTTCATTTATAATCAATGATCTCCTTGCTACAGAGAGACAGTGTAATGGCGTTTCACCAGACAATTCCCTGCAGTGATGGTACCATGAGGAGAGTGTGAAGGAAATAAGTGTTTAATCTGTAACGCTACAAAAAGAATAAAAACGTGATTGCATTAACACTGGAATGTTATCAATCAACACTCATTATTTCCAAAACAAAACACGGATAGCATTAGATATACCATGTTTTCCATGATATGAGTCTTCACATTTGGACAAATATATAGATAGAAAATGTTTAGAAGGATATGGACCAAGCGCAGGGAAATGGGGTTAGCATGGATGGACATTTTGATCAGCATAAACGAGTTTGTGCTAATGGCCTGTCTCCGTGCTATATGATTCTATGACTCTATGATAATTTACAGAGCTCTATGGAGCCCCCATGTTGGTTGAGAGAGAAACAGCTCCAAGTTCTAAATGAACTCTCACCGTCTGGATGTACAGTTGTTGTGTGACCCTGCATTGAACGTCATGTTGTTCACAAATCTGTCATCAGCCACACTCTGATAGTATTAGCCATTCCCACCAGCTTCTGACCTCCATACAGAACACTAGCCTGTCTTCTCTGTCACAAACCAATCCTTCTTTTTTGCTAAAAGCTTTTCATTAGCTCAAGTAGACTCTGTCCTTGATGATTTTCAGAGGGTCAATAAAACGGTGCCAGGATTAAGTCTAGGTGGATAAGTTGAATTCTGTAGGGGTTCTTTATTCTGTTCATTGTGTTTCATTGTATCATTTTGTGAATAATGTTTTTCTCTGATTTAATATCTCGTAGTCACCCTAGCTAAATTACTCCGGGTAATTTTCATTGGGCAATTACCAAATCAAACTGCAAAGTTATGATCTGTGCTGCTTGCTTAAGAATGTTTTGAGTGGTCTAATCTCGTCCATAACAGACTGGGGGCTCATTGCTGGATTTTCAACAGCGAGTGGGAGGTGCTAATGTCTTTAGTTCGGGTATTCGTTTGACTGGGTTGACAAAGCTTCGAATAGTAATGGCTATTTCAATCGCCAATCGTTTCCTCGGTGTGCATGCAGTGACTTTGGATATTTTACGAAAAGTGAATAAGACCAATTTGCAATTGGAACTGACTGCTTCTGTGAGGAAAGGAGAGGAAATTACAGCAGTAGCTCGTCAATTAAACTTGCTGGAGAAACCATCAGAATCTATAGAGATGGGAAGAATTCAGTTGCAAATGAAACATCTTGAGTTAGCGGCGAGACGTAAGGAAAGGGCAGCCAAAATGAAACATTTGACTTTCAATAAAATGCAGATGAAGTGGGAAAAAAGAGAGCAGCAGAACAGAAAGTAAAAAAAAAGAATGGCAAAAGAGAAAGCAGCAGGGGAGAGAGAAAGAGGGAGCTTTTGAAAAGCAAAAACTGACACTTAAAAAGGGAAGTAAGTGTTAAGCACTGGAGATAACGACTGAGGGTGGGCTTAGTAAGGCAGAGAGTGCGGGTGAGCAACCCCATGTAGCCAAAAGCCTAGTGAGAATTTGTTTGAGTATGTTCAACCATTGCTTCAACTTGATGAGATGAATGTGATGACCATTTCGTCTCATTTGAAAAGTTGGCTCAAAAATGCAGTGACCAGAGGCAATGTGGGTTTTGTTGATCCAAACGAAACTTGTAGGTAGGACTGGTGAGGTATTCACATCCCTATCAGAGGAGGTATCTAGGGAGTCGGAAGAGATTAAAAAAAACATTAAGTCAACATAGGCAACCTTTCAGGAATCTATTGAGGATCCTGGTCAAACCTACACTGAGTGTCTCAGGATCAAACAGACTAATTTCGATTGTTGGATAAGAGCTTTAAAATTCAGGCAAAGCTTTAATGCCCTTAGAGAGTTAGTATTTGGAGGAATTCAAAAATTCACTTCCTGAAGTAGTGCAAACTCAGGTGGAAGAGCAGAGAGTGCAAACAACAAGGTTTGCTGCTGAAATGGCTGATGATTATGAACTGGTCCATAAACTTGATTTGCTTTCCAGAACCAGTTCTGGTCTCTGAGGGACAGAAATTGGAGCAAAGAGATATCCTCATGTGCAAAGGGAAATGTAGATCACAGTGTAGAATGTAAGGATAATTTACCACGGTAATAAAGAAAACCTTGAGGGGGACAAAGAAGTTTAAATGCTATGGTGTTTTCATTGTAATAAAGTGGGCCACACAAATTCACAGTGTTGGTGAGCTGGGAGAAATCCAGCTGTAGGATAACAAGACAAGCCTGGAAGTTTCGTTGAACTAGTAACAAAAAGCATAGGGGGAGTTAGGCAACTGCCTCAGAGTGTACAAGATGATCAGTGGACATGCTAAATCTGCGTTAAAAAAAATCTACATGGAAGGGTAATTGGTAAGGAGGTTCCAACATTAATTGACACAGAATATTTTCAGTCTGTAATGCTGAGGGGTGAGGCTTTATGAACTCTTGAGAGACTATTGCCAGAAAATGTGCTGGGAACAGGAATTCACAGTGAGGCAAAAAGTGCTCAGTTATGTAAAGTGAGGCGACGAAGTCCAGAGAAGAGCGGAGAATGTGTGGTTGGAGTACTGGACCCCTAACTCTCAACTCCAGGAATAAAAATTGTCCTTGCAAATAATATAGCTGATTCACTGGTAGGCGTGCTGCCTACTCTAGTTGAAAAGTCAGTGAAGATGCAGGCAACTGAAGACCTGGAGAATGTTTATCCAGGAATTTTACCTGATTACGTCATCAGCAGATCACAGATGCACTGGGTGAAGCAGGATAAAGGCAGAGATAAGGAAGCTGGCATAGAGTTATCCGAAAGTTTCTTTTTGACCAGGTAAGTGGAACAGAAGGAGCAAGTATGAAAACATGAAAGTATTTTAGCTCTGCTAAGGTGATTGAATGGCAGCAAAAAGATGAGGAGTTACAAAAGTTATATCAAAAGACATTTAGCAAGAAAGAGAATGAATGCATTCCTGTGTGTTATAACTTAAATAATGTCTTAATGTGCACATGGAGATCAGCGCACATTGTGGCAGATCAGGCGTGGACAGAAATTCTTCAAATTGTTTTTCCTGTTGGGTATAGAAAGGAGGCGCTGCGAGTGGCACATGACCTACCACTTGGAGATCATTTCGGGTTTAGGACATTACAGGCTGGAATACAAAGATACTTTCACTGGCCTGGACTACACAAAGATGTAGTTGAATTTTGCCAGATGTCTCAAACATGTCACACAGACAGTAATAAACCTGCAACTTTAATACCTATTCCAACATTTGAGGAACCTTTCGCAAGAGTCTTGATAGACTGTGTAGGCCCCTACCTCAAACAAAAAGTGGAAATAAGTATTTATTAACAATAATGAATGTGTCGACTAGATTTCCAGGGACAGACCCATTATGCAGCATCACAGCTAAAAGAGTTGTAGAAAAATGCTTGTTTTTTTACTAGGTACGGACTACCAATAGAGATCCAGACAGATCAAACCTCACATTCGAACTATTCAAGGAGATGATGGATAACTTGGGAATAAAGCAATTCAAATTTACTGCGTACTATTTGGGATCACAGGGAGCATGAGAGAGATGGCATCAAACACTGACGACCATGTTGAGGTTTTATGGTCAGGATTATCCAGATGATTGTGATAAGGAAATTCCTTTTGAACTATTTGTGATCACAGATGCACAGGATGAATCGACCAAATTCAGTCTATTTAAATTTATTTGTGGGCATAAAGTAAAAGGACCATTAACATTGGTTAAGGAGGAATTAATAGGTCAGAATAAAAAGACCATCCATTTGGATGATGTGTCAAATTTTAGGGAACGATTAAATAGGGCTGGAGAGTTGGGTAGACAGCATTTAAAAGTATTGCAGCATACAATGAAAAAGGAAGTGGATCAGAAATCATAAATTGGCAATTTTGCAATTGGGAGTAAAGTATTGGTGTTACTTTCAGTAACAGTTGGACCTTGAAAAGCAAGTTTTGGCGTACCTTATCAAATTGGGAAGAAATTGAATGAGGTGAACTATTTGATACGGACTCCAGACAGGATGAGATCTCACGGAGTGTGTCATGTGAATACCCTCAAAAGGTATTTTGACAGGGAAGGAAAGCAAGAGGAGAAGGTGTTAATGATTACAGCACAGAAGGAAGAACCAAGTTCAGAGGATTCTGAATTGGACATTCCTCAAATCAAATTGGAGAATGAGAAAGTTGTCAAAAATTGGGATAAATTATTGAGTTACCTTACACAAGAAAAGAAAAGTGACCTGAAAGAGTTTTTATTATCTTGTGGAGAGATATGCTGCAATAAACTGGGAAGTACGAACATAATTGTGCATGATGTAGACACAGGAGATGCTGTTCTGATTAAGCAACATCCTTATGGGCATGACTCTCCAAAATTGGCACAGGTTCAGAAGGAGATAGAGCGCACACTCCAATATGTCATAATCGAAGTGAGTTACAGTGACTGGAGTTCACATATAGTCATGGTACCAAAGCCAGATGGCACCCAACGGTCATGTGTGGACTATCACAAAGTCAATGCCGTTACAAAGACTGATGCAGATCCAATTCCATGTTTGGAGAACGGTGTCGAAAAAGTGGGAGAAGCTACTTACATTTCTAAGTTGGATTTGCTCAGAGGCTACTGGTACGGACCTCTGTCAGAAAAAGCAAAGGCAATTTCGGCATTCATAACGCCAAATGGACAGTTGAAATTGTGGCATTTTGTATGAAAAACGATCCAGCCACATTTCAGAGACTGATAATAAGGTCATTGCCTGATTACCCAACTGTGTGGTCTACGCTGATGACCTGATGATTTTTAGTCACTCATGGAAGGAACATTTAGAGCATTTATCAGACGTGTGCGATCAACCTCAGAAGGCAGGCTTGGTGGTAAACTTAGATAAAAGTGAATTTGAGAAAGCCCAAGTCACGTCCCTGGGTCACGTTATTGGACATGGACAAATGGCCCCATGAGATACGAAAATGAAAGTAGTTGGGGAATGTTTCACACCGTCGACAAAAATAAATATGCAGTACTACGGTTCATGGGATTGACTGGATTTTACCGAAAGTTTGTGCCAAACTTTAAGCAGTGCGGCGTCTCCACACACCAAATTGTCAAGGGCAAGAACTCTCAGTGGTACAGTGTGGAAGCTCAGCCACGCTACCTGGCTTCTTGTGAACGCCTGTCCAAGAACAGAGAACCACCACTTGATTAACACATTTCAACAGCACTGTTTTTATTCAAGACTGTCAGTATACGAATATACAAACAATCCTGGGAGAAAAGCCACTTTAGACCACGGCGGGTACTAAAGAGTGGATTCTCTCACCGGTGATCGGGAAAGTTGTTACATTTATACATAACTTCTGACGCAATACAGAGTCCCGTGTCATTAAGCTATCGCAAAGTATATTAATCAAAGTATACTTAATTGTAAGCTTACACATCAAAAAAATGCTCTAAATCTAACACACAGACACCAGCAGCCATCTGGTTAAGATATTAACACTATCTTTAAAGTCAGACATTAGCCCCCATCATTCTTCTCTTGCTCTTCAAGTTAACAGTCAAATCTCAGAGATGCTCTTAAATGTAAACATTCAAACCTCATTACTGTGTTACAGATAGACCGTGAGGCACCAGTACTCCTCTGATGGCTGCCCTTTGACCTATTGCTATGTACTACATCATTCTCAAATCTGTGGGATTGGACATGTTTACCCAGCTTGTGCAGGGATTCTTACAAGTTGCTGTGTTAGCAATTTGTTTCGCTCAGCATGCCGGGCAATACAGCCAATGTGCTTCAGCCATTTTAGTTAACATTCTAAGCTCCATTTTCTATATGGTCACTATATCTATTTCCAACTTATCAACAGGACTGTCAAAAGGCATTTTACAACCTAAAGACTGTGTTAACACTGCCCGCAGTATGAGCTACATTAGATTACACGAAGCCTATCAAGGTGGCTATCGTTGCCAGTGATGTGGGTATTGGTCCGGTGTTCCTGCAGGAGGATGATGGGGGAATAGAAAGACCCATCGGATATTATTCTGGGAAGTCGAACGTTCATCAACAGAAATGTTCAATGGTGGAGAAAAAGACTTTAAAGTTAGTGTTGGCATTACACCATAACTGTGTTTATATTACCAGCAATGCATCTGAGACAATCGTATACACTGATCATAATACATTTGTGGGAAAAACTAAGGACAAAAATGCCAGATTGTTTAGATGGAGCTTGTTGTTGCGGTCATTCAATCTGACAATTGTGCATGTGGAAGGTCGCGAAAGCGTGAAAGCTGATGAGTTATTGAGACGCGAATGAAATACGGAGGTGTTTGGTGGTGGGTATACCACGGCCTGAATTTGAAAGGGTTTGTGCATGTTTGAATGTTTACAGTTAGCATAGTGTATATGTCTGTTTTGAGACTACTAACTCGGTTTGAAGGGTTAAAAATACAGCTATCTTTTAGCATTGATGGTTCTTTTTTTTTAGTGGGGGGAGACATGTCACAAAGCAAGTCCCTTATTTGTCAAAAAGCTGTTCCTTGGCTCAAGGAGACTCTATCCTTGGTTTTTTTGCGCAGGGACAATAAAACGGGGCCAAGCCCCTCTCAGTCTGGTTTGGTACAGAGATGAAAAGGACTTTTAGAGGCCTTTTGTTTATATGGAAACAGATGAGACTTCAGGCCAAAGTGGTCATGCTTTATAAGTGACCAGTATAATGAACGGAGAGTGGTGAGCTATTTTAGCTGAACTTGTTGAGCTGAATTGAGCTGAGCAGTTTTCAGTCGAGTTTTGAACTAGGAAGTTCATCTGGGAGCTGTGTGGAAACTCTCTCTCGTTTCTGACCTTCATTTTCAACCTGGAAGTATTTGTTGCATTTGTACTGGTTTTTATTGGGAGTTTGATTATTGGGACAGTTGTGTATGCTCGGAACAGCATAATTAAGTCTAGTTGAATTAGGTTGAATTCTGTCGTGATTCTTTATTCTGTGTTTCATTTTGCAATTTTATGAATAAAGTTTTTGTTTTTTTTAAAATGTAGAAGTCATCCTAGCTAAATTACTCCTATTTCAATTCTCTTTCCCAGTCCCTTTCCAATATGGCCATCCTTGGCGTCCTCCATTGCCACAATGAACCAAACCATGATTTGGAAGAACAAGATCTCATCTGTCTCCTGTGTAGCCTACACCCCGGGGACTCAACACTGAATTCTCCAATTGCAAATAACCTCCCTTCCAATTCCCCGACTCCCTTCCCATACACTCCCCTCCATTCCATTCCTCTAAGCAAGCTTTTGTCCAGCTACCTACCAACTGGACTCGGCCATCCCATCACCAACCCGCTGATACCCTTGATCTGTGTTCACTTATCCCCCACCTCGTCACTCTGCCTCTTCCTCCCTCACCCGCCACTTTATCTATAAACTCCCTTACTCCCATCCACAGTCCTGATGAATGGTTATATCCAAGGCGTTCACTTCTCAAATCTTGATGCTGCCTTACTTATTTTGTTCTTCCAGCTTCCTGCGTGTGTATTTTGTATTCCAACATCTACTGTCTTTTTTAAAATTGTCTTCTTGTGTAACAGGCAGGAGTGAGTGACCGCATTGCGCCTCTTGTTATCCAACAGATCAGATGGGTGGAATGGCTTTCTAATATTACTGTGAAACCAGCTACAGTTGCTGAAGGAGTTCCTCTTTCTTTTAACCATGGAAATGTTTAGTGCCCAGCAGTGTTTTTGATCAATGTTACCTTTACATTAGCAGCACAAGCTTGAATGTTGTCCAGATTTGATACCTGAGTGCGTTAGGAGGTGACTCATTGTTCTAAATACTGTATAATCTTCACAGAACATCCCCACCTCTGATCGTATGACAGAGGGGAAGACATTGATGACGCAGCTGAAGATGTTTATGCCGAAGAAGCTACCCTGAGGATTGCCCACAGGGATATCCAGGGACTGGGAGGATTGATGTCCACCAGCCCCATTGTGTTCTGAATGATTCAACCAGTGGGGAGATTACAACTAATTCCCATTAAGTTCAATTTTGTTCAGTCTCCTTGACATCTCGCTCAATCAAATACTGCCATGATATCAGGGCCAGTCACTTTACGCTTTGTTCATATCTTCTATCCATTTCAATAGGCCAAGGTATATGTGTGGCGAGTGTTTCCTTCTCTCAGAGGGTAGTGACGGTTGGGACCAGACAGTTGGGGAGGCCAAAGCACTGAAATGTTTGGGGGGTGCGAGTGGGTGTCAGTGGATTTTGACCCGTCAGAGAGTCGAGGGCTACAAAGAATTGGGCATAAAAGAGTAATTGCGGCCGAGTACAAATCAGCCCTGACTTACTGAATGGAAGTGCAGGTCTGATGGGCTATGTAGCCTGGTTTTATTCCAGTAAACCCCATAGTCCAGTCACTTTGCGGCCTCTTCCATTTCCTGTGTTACTGACTTCAAGTAACTGAATAGACTGATCCTGTTGCTGTGTAACAGGATACTGGTGCTGCATGATCTGGTTACAGTTTTATAGGCCCGGGGGGTTTATTGGCCTCCTCCTGTAATTGTATATCAGGCTCCAGGGGCTGAAAGGCCTCATTCTGTTCTGGTGTAATTGAAATCCATATTGACTTAATCTACCGCCATTGGAGAAAGTGAGCACGGCAGTTGCTGGAGATCAGTGTCAAAAAGTGTGCTACTGGAAAAACACGGTGTGTCAGGCAGCATCACAGGAACAGGACAATCGATGTATTGGACGTTCCTGATGAAGGGCCTATGTCCGAAAGAGACATCTCTTGCCCCTAAAATGCTGCATGACCTGCTGTGCTTTTACAACATCACGTGTTTCGACGTCTACTGCCCCACCCAAGTCAATCTTCCTGGTCACTTCATCCAATTTCATTAAGAAAATTGTCAAGCAAAAACTTTCTCGCACAAAGCCACACTTACTATTCCTAATCAAAGCCTGTCTTTCTACATGCATGTACATCTTATCCCTCAGAACCTTCTCAAGTAACTTACCTACCACGGATGTTAAACCTACTGATCTGTAGTTCCAAGGCTTTTTTTGTGCAGTTCTCCTTGAATAAGGGCATGGCATTTGCTACCCTCCAGTCTTCCAGGACGTCCACTGTGGTCAGTGATGATCAACATTATAGTCCAGGGTCGCCGAAAATTCTTCTGGAGCCACTTGAGGTGTTCTTGGATATATTGGGTAAGGACCATGAGATTTATCCACTTTCAAACATTCTAGTACGTCCAAATCTCCTCTACTATGACATGTATTGTCCCTAAGATATCACGACTAACTTCCTCAAGTTCTCAAGTCATCATGTCTTTCTCCACGGTAAACATAGAGTAGAAATATTCGTCGAGGATTTCACCCATCTCTTATAGTTCCACACATACTTGTCCACATTGGTCTTTGATGGGTCCTATTTTCTCTCCAGTTATTGCTTTTTCTTTTAATATATTTAAGTACCTTTTTGGATTCATCCTAATCTTCTCAGCCAAGGCTTTTTCTTGCCCCCTTTTCACCCGACTGATGTCCTTCTTCAGTAAAATCCTGTATCTCTTTTATGCATCCATGGATTCCCTTGATCCCAGCGGCCTAGAACTGAGCCAAGCCCGAAGTTCGAACATGAACCTGTTGACCAGTTTTGTCCCTCTCCATAACTATATGAAAACTAAAAGAACTATGGTTACTGGTCCCAAAGTGCTCCTCCACTATTAATTCAGTCACCTGTCCAGCCCTATTTCCTAAGAAAAGTTCGAGTTTTGCCCCTTCCCGAGTAGGACACTCTATATACTGCTTGAGGAAACGTTCCTGATGCATTTAACTAATTCTATGTCATCAAATCCCTTAATGCTCTGGCCGTTCCAATCTGTATTAGAAAAATTAAAATCCCCTAGTATGATAACCCTATTGCTCCTGCAGGTCTCCCCTCTCTCCCTGCATATTTGTTACTCTGATTCCTGTTGACTCTTTGGGGGCCTATATTACAACCCCAACACCTCACCATTACATTCCTATTTCTTAACTCCACCCACAAATCCTCATTGGGTGATTCATCAGTTATTTTATCTCTGATTACTGCTGTGGTACTCCCCTTCATCAGAAATGCAACTCCCCCTCCCCTCCTTCCACCATCTCTGTCTCACCAAAAGCACCTGTTCCCTAGCACATTAAGCTGTCAGTCCTTTCAATCACTTAGCCATATTTCTGTAATGGCTATAATTTCCCAGTCCCACCTACATATCCACACCCTGAGTTCATCGGCCTTACCTGTCAGCCCTCGTGTATTGAAACAGATGCAATTTAATCCAAAAGGCACGACTTACTCTCTGTCGTTTTCCAGCCTAACCTTACTATTTCTGATTATTGTATCTCCTTCCACTTGCCTCCCTGCCCTTGAGGATATGACCACTTGCCAATCTAGTTTAAACCCTCCCTTGTAACTCGAGCAAAACTGGCCGCCAAGATATTGGAATCCCGTCCAGTGCAATTCTCTGACGTTAATCTCCCTCTCAGGAGATTATCACTGTCAAGGTATTTTTAAAGAATGATTCTCAAAGCTCTCTGTAGTTATGCTGCAGGACCTCATCCCTATTTCTACGGATATCATTTGTGCCAACGTGCATCATGTTTTCTTCTGCTCACCCTCCCCTTTGAGAATGTTCTGCAGCCAATTGGAGACATCCTGGACCCTAGCACCTGGGAGGTAACGCACCATCCTGGATTCCCGTTTGCGACCACAGAATCTCTGATCTGTGCCATTAACAATCGATCCTCTTAACTTTAACGCCTGTTCACCTTTACCCTTTCCTGCTGTGCCCAAGAGCCAGTGGTCGTACTACCAACCTGGCAACTGTTGCTTTCCCCTGAACGGACATTGCGCCCAACAATCCAAAATGGTCTACTTGTTTTCGAGGGTAATAGCCACAGGGGATTCCTGCAATCCCTGCCTACTCCCTTTGTCATTCCTGGTGGTCCTCCATCTACCCTCTGCCTGGAACATGACAGGAAGCAAGGAACGCCTGTTGGATTAAGTTATGTTCATTTAAATACAACAGGACTGACAGGTAAGGCTAATGAACTCAGGACGATGAATGATGGACTGAAATATTACAGTCATTAAAGAAACATAACTAGGGGCGTGTCTATGAATTTGTCAGTATCTCGGATGATCCTCAGTGCATCCTAGATCAGATTACCTACAGTGTGTAAATAGGCCCTCCGGTCCAACAAGTTCACACCGACCCACCGAAGAGCAGTCCACCCTGACCCACTCCCCTACACGCAACACTACGGGTAATTAAGCATGATCAATTCACCTAACCTGCACATCTTTGGACTGTGGGAGGAAACCGCAGCACCCAGAGGAAACCAATGCAGACAAGGGGAGAATGTGCAAACTCCACACAGACAGTTGCCCGAGGCGGGATTTGAACCCTGGTCACTGGTGCTCTGAGGTAGCTGTGCTAACCCATGATCCACCTTGCCGCCCAGCGTCGCTCCCTAACACGGTCTCCCAGGAGCTGAAGCTGGGTGCAGTGCCCACACGTGTAGCCATCAGGAATGGTTGAATTCTCACTGAGCTACCACATCTCACAAGATGGAGAGTGCAACTGCCCTAAATGCCATCTCGACTGCTGTAACAATAAAGTTAAAAGACTTTATTTAAATTTACCTGTACATGTCGCTGAGCTGAGCTATCCGAAGCCTCTCATGTCAAAGCTTTCCTGCTTACTCTACTACCAACGGCATGTCCCTCTACTCCTCCAAATTTAATTTTGGGCAGGGAAGGAAGGAGACACCACAGTGATGTAGTGTTTAGGTCTTCAGCACTCCTTGACACCTGGCCCCAGACTACCTGCTCCCCAGTGCAGGTCTGCTCTTGGCCTTGGAGGGTGTCTTGCTGACGTCTTTCTTCTGGTAGTGGTGATTGTGTCGATGCAAATCCTCACCCTAACAGGCAATCCGTGTTGTTACAGTCCTTTCGTACTTTCTGTCTATTTGTATTGCGTTTATGAATTCCTTGAATCCCTCAATTGCATTCCAAACTGTGTCTCATTCCATAGTTAGAGAGGTTGATGGTCTTGTGATCACAAGGTTATTGGAAAAGAACACCATTAGACGTAGGGACAACAATATGTCTATCCGCTCACTGAGTCTGCTTTTCCTTCGATTAGGTTATATTATTTTGTTAATCCCCCATTCCACTTTCCTGTCATTTCCCCGTAACGCTTGTATAAAAATCTGTCTGTCTCAGCCTTGAAGATATTTAATGATGCAGCCTCAACAGTCCTCCGAATTTTCTACAATTGTTTCCCTCTCACTGATGTGAGACTTCGTGGTCTTTAATCTGGTGATTTACCCAGTCCATCTTGCATAAAATTCCAATTCTTCCTCAGCTCCTGTGTCAATTTGCTCAAGGGTCGAACGGTCACTCTCCCTGAATCCAGGATCTGCTTCTCCAAACTGAAGACCGATTCGAAGGGTGTGTTTAACATATTCTCTGGCACTGTGAACAGGCTGTCCCCTTAGTCTCTAAAACTCCCATTCTTTCCCGCGTTATCCTCTTCCCCTTAATAAACCAAAAAAAATGACTGTGGATTCTTGCTAATCTTACCCGTTAATGTTTTATCAACCCTCCTTCGGCTCTTCCACTGATAGTTTAAGTTTAGCCCTCCACTTGCTATATTATTTTAGGACCTTCATTGACCTGCTCACTTGGTACCAGATTTAAACTTCTCTTTCCTTTTTCATCCGGTTCGGAATTTGTGTCGACATCTGATATTCTCTGGATTTGTTTTCCTAAGTTTTATCTTCGGTGTAACATGCTGGACCGACACTGTCATCAATTCCATTTTAGTCAAATGATCTCCCCACCCACGCTCCACCTTGTTCTGCTACAGTTTCACACAGAAACAATTGTACTTGGGCCAGATCCTGTCATTTGTTCCCATAAAATCTGTCTCCTCAATGCAAAAAGCTCTTATTTTTCTAACATTTTTGGGGTCTTTTCATTCGCAAAGTCAAAATGTGTGATATCGCATTCACTGGTCCTGTAATGTTCTCCCACTTCCGCCTGGAACAGCTGACTGGCTTTATTCCCCACAGTGAGGCCCAGCACTGCACGGCCCATTGTTTAAGTTGCTCTATGTTGATACAAGAAACTGTCTGGAATAAATTTAAAAACACCTGCCCCTCTTAAAAATTTATCACTGATCGAATGAATGTTTGGAATTGAAATGCCTGAATATAACTATCCGATTATTGTTTTACACACCTCAATAACTTGGTTTTATACCTGCTCCGGTACTGTCCTTTATCTGGGGGTTTATAATATATCCCTAGCAGTTTTTCTGTCATGGTTTTGATCCTGAGCTCGAACCACCAAGTCTCTTTAGAAGATCCTTTCAAGATATCGTCCCTTCTTACGCCAGTAACTAACTCCATAATTAATAAGCCACCACCTCCTCTTTTACCCTCTCTTCAGTCCTGACTCTTGTGCTGGTACCACAGAATATTGAGTTGTTAGCTCCGACCTCCCTCAAACACATCTCTGTAATGGCAAAAATGTCACACTTCCACATGTCACCTCGTTTCCTTATCATATCTGTCTGTCTGATAATTTTACCAGCATCAAGGTAAAGCACATCCAAGCTGGAATATATCACCTTGAATACTCTGTACTTCGGGGTTCTTCAGTCATTCACTGTTCGTTATCAACCTGTCCAATTCATGAACCAAAACTGTAACTCTTGGACTGAATGAATATTTGTTGAATGTGAAATTCCTTTTTAGTTAATGTGTTCATCAAATGCAACTTTCCAGAACTGAATAGTCAGCTCCAGATACAACGAGTTTCTGCTGATTAGTTCCCTGCTCAGTGTGCAGAGGGGACAGCCCTCAGTGATGGAGAAAGTGAGGACTGGTGATCAGAGTCGAAAATTGTGGCGCTGGAAAAGCACAGGCAGTCAGGCTGCATCTGAGGAGCAGCAGAGTCAAAGCTTCCCATGTTTTCCATTCCATAATACACATGATATAGGGAACCATACTTGCTCAGGAAGGCAGCACTATACAGAGTCCTGAAATGGAAAGCCGTCAATCATTTGGTTGGACAGGGAGTAAAAAGTTGAGGTGAAATACAGACTGTTTGAAGTACAAACATAAGGATAGATAAATCCCTCGGCCAGACGGGAAACACTCTAGGTTACTACAGGAAGAGAGTGAAGAGATTTCTGTGCCTTTGTCGATGGTCTTTGCACCTTCACTCTCCACTGGAGTAGCGTCGGTTGATTGGAGGGTGGCAAATGTAATCCCTTGTTCAGGCAAAGAAACAGGGATTTTCCTGAGAATGACAGACCAGTCAGTCTTACATCAGTATTGGGCAAACTATTGGAGAGGATTCTGGAAAAACAAGGTTTGATTAGAAATAGTCAGCATGGATTTATGAGGGGCAGGTCATACCTCACAACTCTTATTTGATTATTTGAGGATGGGATGAAGCACACTGAAGAAGGTAGAGCAGTGAATGCGGAGTGCATGGATTTTAACAAGGTGGTAGTTTCATTCAGAATGTAAGGAGGCATGGTATACAGGGAGACCTATCTGCCTGGATATAGAATTGGCTAACCCATAGAATACAGAGGGCGGTGGTAAATGGGAAGTATTCAGTGTGGAACTAGGTGAGCAGTGGTGTTCCATAAGGATCGGTTCTGGCACCTCTGCTGTTTGTGATTTTCATAAATGACGAGGTTGACGAAGTGGAAGGGTAGGTTAGTAAGTTTGATGATGTAACACAGGTTGGTGGAACTGTAGATAGAGTGGAGGGCTGTTGTAGTTTGCAACAGAAACATTGACAGGATGCAATAAAAAGCTGCGAAGTGGCAGATGGTGTTCGATATGGAAAATGGGATACGATTCATTATGGAAAATCGAATTTGAATGCAGAATACAGGGTTAAAGGCAGGATTCTTCCATTGTGGAGGAACAGGGGAATCATATGGTTCATGACATAGCTCCCACAAAGTTGCTACCCAGGTTAATAAGGTTGTTAAGGATCTGTTTGATGTGTTCATTAGCCGAGGGATTGAGTTTAACAGCTGCGAGGTTATGCTGCTACTCTATGGAGCCCTGGTGAGACCAACTTAGAATATTGTGATCAGCTCTGGTTGCCTCGTTATAGGAAAGATGTGGAAGCTTTGGTGAGGGTGCTGAGGAGACTTATCAAGATGTTGCCTGGACTGGAGGGCATGTCATACAAAGAAAATTTGAGGGAGCTAGGGTGTTTTTCTCATTGGAACGAAGAAGAATGGAACGTGACTTGACAGGGGTGTTCAAGATGATGAGAGACATCGATAGAGTGGATAGCCATTTACTTTCTGCCAGGGTGGAAATGACTCTCGACGGGGTATGATTTTAAGGTAATTGAAGGAAGGTTTAGGGGTGATGTCAGAGTTAGGTTCTTTCACAGAGGAGTGGGTGTGTACAAGGAACAGCCAGCAGTTGCAGTAAAGTCAACTATATTAGGGATATATAATTGGATAGGTACATGAATGATAGAATAATGAAAGGTATGTATGTTAGTTTGATCTTAGAGTAGGATCAAAGGTCGACGGAACGTCAAAGACCGAAGGGCCTGTACAGTGCTGCACTGTTCTGCACTGTTCTGTGTTACCAGTTTCACCCAGCTTGTGGATTGTCATCAGTTGTTGAATGTGTGAGGGAATGATGTGTGTGAGATCAGGAAGCTGTGGAGCGGTGTAAGGCCAAATCCTCCAGTTATGGTGTGCATTGTTACAGTCACCTGAAAGCCAGTCTAATATGTGTGGTAAGTTAAACCAGACAGAATCCGTAAAGTTCAGTTATTAATGTGATTTTTGGATTGCCGTTTGCTGCTGGTTACTTCACATACATTCTACTGTGTGACCCATGTAGTAATCTCTGACCATTCAGAGATGTACAAATTTATTTTGACACTGGAGAATGTGAAGGTGACATTTATTGGATATGGATTTAGAGGTTTCTTTGTGAGGCACAAGGCACTGCAATAGATTGTCAACTTGTTAACGTCTTCACCCGGGGTGCAGGTGTATGGAATCTTGGAGGCAGGTCAGATTTCATCACCATAGGTAACTTGTATGGTGTGATTCTGGCTCTCCATGTCAACACGTCTGCTCTCTGGGCCAGGCTCTGACTGAAGATGAATTTTAAAACTTGGTTGCTGGTCAGCCATTAGTATTTAACCTGGACAACATTTGTACCTCCACTGAGATCAGTTGGCGGGTCCTCCCCCTGCCCAAGGTGGATTCCAAATTATTTGTTTTGAAGAAATGTTTGACTGACTGTCCCGAACCAGGTTAGAAACTCAATGCACAGATTTTGGAAAAGGCGACTGAGTCTCTGTGTATCTCAGGCAGCTGTGAGGTCCAATAACAGTGTAAATGATTTCAGATCTATTTGAAGCAATTTTCAGCGTAGCTCATTGCAAGGTGGTGAGTTTACTGAGCCAAACAATAGTCGGATGTTTGCTATATTCCATGAATTAGGCAAAAATAAGATGTGAACGATAATCATTCAACTGAACTAGAATCTGTTCAATCAATTCTGTTGATTCTATATTTATGGAACTAAAATATAAACTCCTGACAAGATTTTCTAACACAGAAATAAAGTATGTACATTTTATTTTATCGAGGAAAGAACATACATCTTGTGGTAATCAGAATTAGACATTCAATTTCAGGATTCAAAGCAATGTTTTGCCACTCCAATATTTTTAAAGTGGTTGGTTTCTGAATGATAACATGTTCGGAATGAGCAAACGACTGAACATACAAATAGAATTAGGGTTCTTATACATTTATATGTAAACAATCAGTTTATTTTCTCACTGAAATGTACGATCTTCAGCTATTTGCCAGCAATTTAAAAATTGCAATGATTCACCATGGACTGTGAACATTAAACTAAATAAATTATTTGCATTATCAAATTTTAGTGAGTAATAATTTGAAAACTTCCAATTTTTAGAATGAATGATGTTTAATATGAAACGTGGAGAGTTAAAAAAAGCAACGAACATGATATTGTGTCAGTGAAAAGTCAAAGCTTTCCAAAGGGTTTTGTGACAAAGCAATGATATATTTGTTTTAGTAATGGGAATACAACATGTAAAATATTCATGTTCTGACTAGTAATTAGACTTCATAATGAAGCTGACCTTGCAATACTTGCATTTTAAATGCTTACGCTGCACCAAGTAATCAGATATTTGCGAGCATTTACACAGTGAAATAATTGGATACTGACATTTATTTACAGCTGACACATGATAGAGGACAAAACTTTAAAGTACAGGAGGAACCCTTGGCCATTACGTATGCATCAGTTCCAAAAATATCTCCCAAGCACCTCCCATTTGCCAGCTCTCTCTCTGTTGTCCGTTAAATTCATAATTTCCAAACATATATCCAGTTCTCTTTTGAATCTTCATCCTCAACTTTCCCAGCCGGTCAACTCCAATTCGTAACAACTCTCTAAATAAAGACGTTTTCTCTTATTTCACTTCTAGCCCTTTTACTGACAACCTTGAAATTAGAATTCCTTGATGCTATAATGCCTACTAATCGAGTATTCTTTTTCTACTCTGCAACGTTTTTCATACTTTTGAGCACCGCAATAAATTCACATCTTTGTCTGTTCTGCTCCAGGAACAATAAGCCTTGCAAGAACTTTAACAAACACCACAACGGAAAAACAAGCAGAAAACTAGTCTCCAGGATATATGAACATCAACTAGCTACAAAAGATATGATCCCAATACGAATACCTTACGTACTGATGAGGAAGTACGCCAATTTGACTAGGTCTGCATATCCATCCCAGGACAGGCCAAACAGAGACAAGCACAAGAATTCCTGGAAACATGGCATTCCAACTGGAACTCCATCAACAAACACATCAATTTTGACTCCACCTATCATCCTTTGAGAAAAAGGGCAGGAAATGACATCATGGACACCGGTAATTACATTACCAACTCAAGGAAACCGAAACATTTAAATAGAAAGTGGGAGATAATACCAGCACTTCACTGGAGGCTCATTTACTGAGTAGTCAATGGAACAAACTAGGAACTGCCATTAGCTATTGCTTCAGAATATATCTGTGTGTTCGTGGCTGCCACCACATAGAATCATTGAATGAAAATGCGAGCCTGCATCACCAAGTGCATATCCAAAGGCATTTTTTTTAACGTTTGTGAGATTACCTGATCAATCACCCGCCTAGGAAATGCATTCCAGACACATGCTATTAGGGGCAGAAATGTGGCTCAGTGGTTAGCACGCCTGTCTTAGAGCGCTGGGGACCCAGGTTTGATTCCAGCTTTGGGTGACTGCCTGTATGGATTTTGCACATTCCTCCCATATCCGTGTGGGTTTCCTGTAGGTACTCCGATTTCCTCCCATAATCCAAAGATGTGCAGGATAAGTGAATTGGCCATGCTAAATTGCCCAAAGTGTTCAGAGACATGTAGGTTAGGTACATTAATCAGAGGTAAATATAGGAGGAATGCGTTTGGGTGGATTACTCTTTGGAGGATCAGTGTGGACTTTTTGGGCCGAAGGGCCTGTTTCCACACATAGGAACTTTATATTCTATGTCTGTGCCACCCTCTCAGTTCAATACAGACTCCAGAAATCCCCTCTCAATAGCTGCTGTCTGTTCATCCTCTCCACACCCTTTATTCTCTTGTACACCTGTACCATGTTCCCTCCTCAACCTTCCCTGCTTCAAAGAAAAAAGGAGCAAGTTTAGCCCTCGCTCTTCAAAGTTTGAGGTCTCACTTGTCTTGTTAATTTAGATGTGCATCCTCTCACATTTATCAGTGTTACACTTCATCGGCCTTAAATCTGGATATTGAAATCATTTGTTTATATCGTCCTGTAGCCTAACCCTGTCCTCCTCACTGTGAAGCACCCAGCTAATCTTTGTGTCATCCCCAACATTAGTTATCATTTCACTTCCATCCATCTTCCACATTCTCACCATCATCATTTATGAATATCACAAACAAACCTTGATTTCCTTCCTGTTCTCCACATGTTGTTTACAAAGGAATAATTAAAAATTCCAGTCTCTTGTTGTTCTTATTTTGGGGAATTTACAGAGTGATGTAGTTAACACCTATTATGAAGGTGCTGAAAATACCATTTTCGACACAAAGTTAAATTCACCTTTTACACTCTGTCCCTCAGCATGTCTTATTCATAAAGCGTGTACCTAATTTAGGGAGAACTTCGGTTTGGCACCTTGCACTGGAACATTAGCCTGTTGTGTGGCGCTGTCCTTTGTAACAATAGTGAAAACTGAAGAAATTTTTCATCTGCAGGATGGACACTGATTCATTTCTTGAATCAGCTAATGTGATGAGGAAAATATTCAATTAAATTCCATGTTATGGACAAACTGCAGGAGATCAAATCATATTTTCATGTCTACCTTGGATTGGAAGCAAATACATACTGTTAAAAAAAATTCAAAAATGTTGAGACACAACACTGGGGGGTGGGGGGGGGGGGTAACACGTCACCTGCATTTGATGGAGATACAAAACTACAGAGTGAATGTACAATATGATAAAGCATCAAGTGATAGAAAAAGAAGTGCATCAAATTTTAATTTTCAATGGAATACGATCCCAATTTTCCTGAACAGTGGTGGTTTTCACCCAACCTCACTTTTCCAAAAACAAGCTTTACCCAGTCACTAAAACTTCATTAGCCATTCTTCCTCCCGTTCCTACTCTTTTTTTACACTCCTAATTCCCTTGCACGACCCCTTCTGCTGCCACATACTCTTCCACTGATGATATCTCTTCACACCCTTCTTCTGCCACTCCCACTGTAAATTACACCAGTTCCCTAGTTACTCCCACTTCTACTGGCCATCTCTTACCCATTTTTGCTTTTCAACTGGGGTGATGGGAGCTCCTGGCTTCTGTGCTGCTATTGGTCATCAAAAATGATGAGAGTGAGATGATCAATGCCCAATGTTTAATCGTGTATTTCTGTCATTGTCCAATGCACCGTGAATAGGGTGAGATATTTTCCCCATACAGAGTGGAACATTTTTTTTTCTGTCTTTCTGTCACAGTGTTTAACCAAGCAGCCTCATCCCAAATAGGAAATAACTCTCCTCAGAATCAGAAGTCCATGCATCTGTTTGTCCTTAAATGTTGCGAGGACAGTGACCACATTGTTCAATAAGCCGTGGTCTATCCTTTTTGCTCTTTAGTATTTTAACTTATTTTCCAATATCAGTTGAGGTGAGATCAGACTAACTTCCCTTGCCATCAAAGTAGCATTTGATTCATGTCACATCATTCCCCCTCAGCAAACTGTGGTTAATGGGAATCAGAGGAAATTCTGTGCTGGTAATTTCCTCAATGAACAATGACACCTTACCCAGAGCTATTGGGAATGACAAATAAACTCTGCCCTTGCTAGTGCCTTACAAAACCATGAATGGATTTGTTTTATTAATAACATCAAGATACATCAGTTTTCACAGTTTGGTCTAAAGTCTCAGAAAAGTAAAACCTTTCTGGTTGAGTGTCACTCCAATGAAATCAGAGCATTACAATAAGGTAACGATTCAGATTATCTTCAATCATTTACTTTCTGAAGACTGGTCGTGCGGTATCGTTGCCACTGAGATCAACATTTTCTCTGTCTAACAGCATCACATCGCATTGACTCAAGGCTGCACCATTCCCCAATTCTACTTCATTCTCCAGCTCATTTGCCATGCTCACCAGATATACGAGGCCCACAAGATGGAATAACTTAGAGATGCCTATGAGCCTCTGGAACCTGCCACACCACCATGCCCTGTGCTCTGACTCCATTCCCTCCCCCAAGCCCACCTCCTGTCGTGTATTCACCATCCCTCCTAACCTTCCACGCTCTAATGCTGAATGTTCTGTACTCAGCAAATGTCTCAGTTTTATCCCTCTGCGCCCCCACTTTAATGAATTTCAGGCACGACAGAATGTTGAACTCCTCTTCCACCATCTTCTCCTCGGTGTCCATTTCTTTGGACAAGAGTCCACTCCCCATCCCATAGACGCTTCGCCCAGCTCCAACACTCTCCCTCCACCTGGATCCATTCCTCTGGCATTTACTTGAACTCAATATGTTCATTGATAACTTTCCATGTGAGTTTACTTGTCTTAAATTCTCTGTATTCCCCCTCTCCCTATCCAACCTATCACCCTCTGAACAGACTGTACGCTGTATGCTTCGATCCAACCCTGACTGTGTTATTCAGCCTGTGCCGATAAGGGTGGTGCTGCTGTAGTCTGGTGGACTCACCTCTACATTTCAGAGGCTGAGTGCCAGCTCTCGGATACCTCCACACGTCACCTGCTGATCCATAACTCTACCATGACACATCAGGCTATTTTATTTACTAAATCTGACCACATTTCATCTGGAGATTCCCACTCACTGGCCCACACCTCCCACCCACCCCTACTCACCCCACCTAACAGTCCCGAAGCTGCTGGCCCTCTGATAGCAGAGTTCGCTTTTATCTCCTCCTGAAAATCCACAAACTGAACTGCCCATGCAGACCCATTGCTTCAGCCTGCTCCTCCCATACAGAGGGGGTGTATGGATACATACGTGGTCCCAAGTTATACCTGTTTCTTCATGGGGTACGTAGGTCATTCTATTTTCAGTTCTATTCCAGCCCCCATCCATAACTCTTTCTCCAATATGTAGATATTATCATCGCTGCTGCTCCTCTTTCTTGTCCAGAATTGGAAAAGTTCGTTGTTTCCAATTTGCACCTCTCCCTCACATTCACCTCTCTACCTCTGACTCCTCCCTTCCTTTACTTGATATCTCTGCTTCTATTTCTGAGGATAGACCGGTCACTGATATCCAGTAATAACCGACCAACTCCCACAGCTACCTGGAGTATGCATCCTCACACCCTGTTTCCTAGAAAGGCTCCATTCCATTCTCTCAGCTCCTCCGTCTCCACCACATTGCTTCTGATGATGTCAACTTCAAAAATGTGGCCTCTGATATGTCCACCTTCTTCCTCACCCGAGAACTCCCCAGCACTGTTATTGACAGGGATCTCAACCAGTTCCGACCCACCTCCTGCACTTCTACCCTCAGCATCTTTCTTCCCTGCTGCAACAGCGTTAGAGTTTCCCTTATCCTTACCTACCATCCCACCAGCATTCAAATGCAGAAGATCATCAGTCTGCATTCTCCCACCTCCAGCAAGATGCCAACACCAGACACATATTTGCCTCCTCTCCCCTTTCCGCCTTCTGAAGTGACCATTTCCTCCAGGACACCCTGGTCCACTCGTTATTCACTGCCAACACCTCCCCCCCCCCCACACACACACACCACCTCCCCCAGGCCCCACCACAGGTACACTTCACTTTCCCCTGCCGAAGCTGTTACACTTTCCCATTTACCTCCTCCCTCGTCTTTATCTAAGGTCCAAACATACCTTCCAGGTGAAGCAGCATCCTACCAACATTTCCCACAACCCGGTCTACTACGTTCGCTGCTCACATTGTGATCTGCTCTACAGTGGGGAAACTAAAGGTAGACTGGGTGACCACTTCACTGAATATCCAAGCTGTACCTCTGCAAAAGACCCTGAGTTTCCAGTTGCCTGCCAGTTTAATACCCCATCCTGTTCCCTGGCCAGTATCTCTGTGTCAGGCTTGCTGCAGTGTTCCAGGACATTTCAACGCAAGCTGGAAGAACAACACCTCATTTTCCGCGGGTGGACCCTGCAGACATTCACACTCAAAATAATGGTCAATAATTTTAGGGACTGAACTCCTCAATGCCCCCGACCCAGACACCAGGCCTAGTTCTCACGTGGCCTTCCATTACTCACCCCCTATTGTTAGCTACTAACAGTTTTCATGAACTTCTGCTGTATATTAATCAACATTTTCAGGACTACCATCCGTTCTGAGGAAGGGCCACTGAATTAGAAACATTAATTTTGATTTCCCATCACAGATGCTGCAGACCTTTTGCAGGAACTTGGGGTTTTGTTTCAACAATGTCTCACAATGTTTTTGTATCACAATGCAATACGTCATGGATTTTTGGAGCTCTGTCAAACACAGGAACTTTGTAATTTCTCATTTAATGCCCATAAACTAATATTCGAGATTCAACTGAGATAGCAACTTTACTTATATCGTTCAGACCAGTCAATTTGTCACAGTTCAGAAAGAAAAAGAAATCGATAGAGGGAAACTCAGCAGGTCTGGCACCCTCTGAGCAGGGATACGCAGAATTAGCATTTGATTTCAATATGACTTTTTCAGAACAGTGTCACAGCATAATCGATATGTTAACTCTGTTTCACTCTGCAGATACTTCCTCATCTGCCATCATTTTCAGTTTGTATTTCATGTTTCCGTATCACTATATTTCATGTTTCTTGACAGGGCTACATGCTGAATTTGGTTATATATGGACAATGTAGTCCTTTCCTGTTCCTATTATGGTTGGTGTGTCTGGGACACCTCTGTTATGGCCGAAATCTGTTTCTTCTTTAAGATTCAAAGGAAAAAAGAATATTTTTTCTGATGACCCTGTAAATCTCAGGAACTCCACTTTGTTTAAAAAGACATTTTAGATGCAGCTGAAATTTCATGAGATAATAGGAATAGATTATTTATGGTGGAGCACTCTGTGACCATTTGAGCAAACTTGTCTACCCTGTCTCCAAAGGTTTTGATTACATATCACAGAATTATTTACAGCAAAAGTGGGGGGAACTCAACCCATTGTCTCTTCCAGCTTGGAATGACTATCTCTACTGTTAGTCTCCTGTATTGTCCCCATTGCCCTTCACATTTTGTTATGAGTGTCTGCTTTTTTTATTGTAAGTATCCTGCCAGATATGAACAATATGTTAAATCTCAAACAAAAAGAAAATCAGAACTTAGAGGGCAAGGTCAGCAGGTCTGGCAGTATCTGTGAAGAGAAATCAAAGTAAACGTTTCAGGCCCGGTGACCCTACTCGATCTGTATTCCCAATGATTAAATGGTGTGTGTATAAAATATAGTTCACTTTATCACATTTAATATTATTCTTTTAGTTCACATTGTCATTCAGCATTGCATCACCCAAATGTTGGCTGTTTCCTTGTTATGCATTAGATTTAATTTTGTCTGTCAGAAAGAGGGATGATGACTGGGGAATATCATTGTACTGCCCATGCAGTCTCCACAGGCACTGCTCCCATTTCGCCCTATCTCCCACCCAATATCATGTTCACTCGAACCTGACTCATTAATTCATAAGTCTAAATGAATACTTTCATTATAATTATCCCTTTTAGTTTTGGACAGATGCCAAAATGCGTAAAAAAATACGGTTTACATCAAATAAAACTGCATTTAGAAGTCTGTCAATTTATATAAATTAATTACTGAAGCATATTCCCTATGGAAGTTCAAAAGTTGCCTTATTAGAGCAGTGAGAGGAATATTCAGAGAAGTCCACACTTCCTGTCTATGTTCAGGGCGGTTGTGCCCAGTAACAGTCTGTTCGCTGGCGTTTGGTCCCGTGGAGGAGAGATCAGCACAGTCACAACATCCTGATTGTGATTGTTTTGGTGGGGGGCGGGGGGGGTGGAAGGATTTTTGGAGAGATGGGTACAACATAGTAAACGGACAACAGAGCAGAATCATGTAGCCTACGAAAAGAAAATATTCTTATTCTCCCTCACAACTGACTTCACTAGAGCAATTGATGATGGGAGATGTGACCAATAGTCAGAAATGTCAACATGTAGTCCAGTCCAGATATAATGTGAACTGACTGTGCTGTATTGAAAGCTGGGACTGTTTGCTCTGACCGTGATTGATGTCAGTCTCGGTGCAATGTAACTGTGTCACTGGAGGGTTCCTCTCTCCTATTAATAAGCGCTTCATTCAGTGCGTTAACCCACAGTAGTAACAGATGCATCAGCTCCAACAGTAACAGAGATCAACAGCTGCATGGATCTTAATCTGAGAATAGCGGACTGGAACATTGCAACAATGGAGAGGAGGTTTTCCTAGAGTCTTTTCAAGATTTCCCCCTCTTAGGGATTTCTACCATATCGGATATCAGCAGTGCTGATGGCTATTCTGGGCGGGGTGGAGGGTGTGCTACTAACCTATTCTCGCTATTGTTGGCGTTCTCTACCTCTGTCCATTCAATAATCCCATAAACAAGTTTGAACTTCATTGCAATTTCTGTTACCTATATTTGTCAGAGGAAGAAACTATTGCCTTCAGTTTCAATTCAGTCTCCATTCATTATCCATGAATTGAAGACCCCTCCCTCACAAACATCTGCGAACAAAGCTGTGCACAACCACGAGATCCCTTTTTGCCCTGAACTGACTTATGTCTCGTGTTCTCTCTGTCACCAAACCTGTCCACTCCCAGCTCCTCATATCCACAATCTTCATCTCTGTGTCAGTGCTGTTGCTGAGCAAACCATTGGCTGTACGTTGCTAAAATTCAGACTAAAGATTTCAAGCTCTCTTCTGACCACTTTCCCAATTACAAATATCTCAATCACAAACTTGCTCTTGTCGAGTTACTTCATGATTAGGACAATGCATGAATGTAGGAATGTCGCTGGACGTAATTCAGAGCAAAATTTATTGAACGAAAGATAATGTTTCAAATGATTTGTTTCAAGTCCACTACAGCTGATGGCAGAACTGAAATAAAAATGATAAGAATTGGAATAAAACTGAATTTCACGAAAACCAAATATAAAAGCAACATTTTGTCTGAAAACCTTCATCTTTCACTGATCACCTTCGGTAAAGAAATCTAGTGTTATTACCCAGTCTGGGTTAATTGTGACTTGAGATCCATGGCAATCTGCTTAACTTTATATTGGCTTGTGGAATGGCCTCAGAGTCAGGGCAATGAGTGATTGTCCCAAATGCTGCCCTTGGCAGAGATACCAACATCCCACAAATTAATAAAATTGAAGGTGAAATCAAATAAAGGATGATGCTCTAAATCTGAAATTATAGAAAGAAATGCAAAGGAACGAACAGAAAGTGCTGGGGAACGTTCCTGAACTGAAAGCAGCTGGAAAGGAGTGTGATTAATACCGTTGACTGGGAAATCTGCTTTGAAGGGAAGGAGGGATCAATAGAGAAAGAGAGATATAGAAGAAAAACAGCAAACAAAGAGAGTGATGATCAGCTGGGCTGGAGATATCATGTGAGATTCACCTCATCTATTTTTCGGCTTTCCCATCTTCCTGAATATCATGCCCTTGTAAATACAGGTATCCCCTACTTTTCCAAAGTTCGCTTTTCGCCACTTCCCTTTCCGACTGACTTACATTATGACATTGTTTCGCTAACCAAAAATAAATCCGAACAGGATTTTCACTTTTACGGAGAAAGCCGAAATTTTTCCCAGATAAATTAGTGCTACTGCACTTTACACCATATCAGCTTGAAAACCGTTTCGTAGGAACACTCAACTTACAAATACTGTGGGAAACCTGTATATATCTAAGATCATGTTTAAAGCGATTTGATTCCCTCTGTCTGTCCTCCCTAAGTGTGGTCATCTTCGTATATTCATTAATTATATAGGGTCTCTCTGACTGGGGCAGCATGAGTTCATTTCTCCAGTTGCCCCTGAGAAGACCTTGAGCCACTGCAGTCCACGTGTTTGATCAGATTTGGTTTCGTTTATTTTCGTCAAATGTACAATGGAAGGTTTGTTTTTATTATAATGCAGGCACATGACTCTAAACAAGAAAACAGAGATCACAGGGTCCTTGGACAGAGTGAGGCATACAATGGTTACAGCTTCACAGGAGGTGGGCAAAGTAAGATCGACATTAGCAAGATTAATATTATTTAAAAAGTGAGACATGTCAATTTGTCAGTCTAATAATGGTAGGGAAGGAAGTGTTCCTGAGCATGCTGGTCCATGTTTTCAAACTTCTGTGTCTCCTCCCTGTTGGAAGAGTTTGTAGGATATCATTCCTGTTTTGGGGGAGATCTTTGATGTTGCCAGCCTTTCTGCGACAATGACAAGTACAAATGGGCGAAAGGTTGTCTTCCGTGATGGTTTGGACTGTGCACAAAACCGTCTGTAGTTTCTTATGGTCCTAGACAGAGCAGTTACCATGTCAGGTCATTATGCACCCGAACAGAATGCTTTGAGTTGCCGGTATGCAGAGCACTGTGAGCCGAGCGGTTTCAAAATAGTTAGATGCAATAATTGGCTGTTAAATGGATACCCACGTTCTGGTTGCTGTTTTGACAACAATTGAAATTTAACTGATAATTTTAAATTATGTCCTCCATACCAAAACTTTGTTGAATGCATTGTATTGCCAACATCGAACCAATGAACCATTCACCTGCTTCAAACGAATATAGAAGCCATCACCATCACAACGAAGGACAAAGAAACAGAAACAAAGGGAAGGAAGGAGAACGCAGCGAGCGAAACAGATGGACAGTCAGTCAAAGAGAGAAAGGAAACAAAACAAGGAAACAAACAGTTGCATGTGCAGGGAGAAGGGAAGATAATACGTTCAGGGAAAGTAACAGAAGACAGGGAAAAGGAAAACACAGGGAAATAGGCAGTGTGAGAGAAACAGTGAGAGACAAAGTTCACAGGGAGCTGGGGATAGTGTCAAGGGGAACTGGGGGAATGGGAGGACCTGGGGGTGAGGACCGGAGAAACCTGATCGTGAGCACTGGAGGGAGCTGGGGGTAGGGAGATGAGGATTTATTTTGTCCTGTGCCAAAATATCCAGGAAGATCAAGGTAAGCATGGATGTACTGAACGATGGCTGTAAAACATGTCTGAGAGGCATATAGGTTACGCTGCACAGGGCGTGCGCTAGGCGAGGTCAATATGAACAAAATCAGCATTATCTGAGATTAGAGAGCCCATTCATCAGGCTAATAACAGCCAGGAAGAAGCTGTTCCTGAACTTGCTGCTCTGTGTGTTCAAGCGTCTGTATCTTTTAGCCTGATGGAAGAGGTTGTGGGAGATCTTTACAGGCATATGATGTGTCTTTGGTAATGTTAGAACAAAGAACATTGCAGTACAGGAACAGGCCATTCGGCGGTCCAAGCCTGCGACGATCCAAATCCTCCATCTCAACCTAAAGGTCTGTATCCCTATGCTCCCTGCCCATTCATGTATATTTCTCGAAACATCTTAAATGGAGCACCACTGGTCACAGTTCTCCATTTTGAGAAACTACCTTCCCCAATTACGCTCTGTCCCCTCTTGCCAATTATATTCTTTATCCATGTAGCTAGCACACCCTGGACACCATGTGACTTCACTTTCTCCATTACCCGACCATGGGAAATCTTATCAAACGTCTTTCTGACGTCCATGTACATGACATCTACAGCCCCTCCCTCATCAATCAACTTTGTCACTTCCTCAAATAATTCTATTAAGTTGGTAAGACATGACCTTCCCTGCACTAAATCATGTTGCCTATCACTGATAAGACCATTTTCATTCAAATGAGAATAGAACCTATCCCTCAGTATCTTCTTTCGCAGCTTCCCTACCCCAGACGTCAGGCTCACCGGTCTATAATTAACGGGATTATTCATGCTACCCTTCTTAAACAAGGAGATTAGAAACTTTCCGGTCCTCTGGGACCTCAGTTGTGTTCAAGGATGTTACAAAGATATCTGTTAAGGCCCTAGTTATTTCCTCTCTCTCTTTCCTCAGTAATCTTGGACAGATGTTGGCAGCCTTTCTACGGCAACGAGCCGTGTAAATCGAGTCAATGGTTGAGAGATTGGAGTCCGTCATAGTCTGCGCTGTGAACACAATCTTCTGTAATTTCTGACGGACTTGGGCAGAGTGTTGCCGTACCAGGCCATTATGCACCCGGATAGTATGTTCACAATAGTGCATCTGTAGAAGTAGTGCATGCTAAATATCCTGAGCCAAGTGAGGAAGGAGAGACGCTTTTGAAACATCTTGACTGTCACACCTATGTGAGAAGTCCCGGGTAGGTTGCCAGTTATCATCACTCCGAGGGACTTGACGCTCTGCACTGTCTCGACCATTGATGGAGATAGTGGCTTGTTCCCCTCCTTTCATTCTAAAGTCAATGATCAGTTCTTTACCTTTGCCGAATTTGAGAGCGAGTTTATTATCATTCCACCATGCCACCAAACCCACTATCTCCTTTCTGTGTTCAGACTCATCGTTGTTTGATATCTCTCCTGCTTTGGTGATGTCATCAGCAATCTTATAGTTGGCATTGCTTGGAATGTGGCAACACCTCCACGTGTGTACCGGAGTACAGTAGGGGGCTGAGGACACAGCCGTGTGTGTACCGGAGTACAGTAGGGGTCTGAGGACAGAGCCGTGTGTGTACAGGGAGTACAATAGGGGGCTGAGGACACAGCAATGTGTGTACAGGGAGTACAGTAGGTGGCTGAGGACACAGCCCTGTGTGTGTACAGGGAGTACAGTAGCGAGCTGAGGGACAGGCCGTGTGTGTACAGGGAGTACAGTAGGGGGCTGAGGTCACATCTTTTGTTGCATAGGGAGTACAGTCGGGGGTGATGACACAGCCGTATGTGTACAAGGAATACGGTAGGGGGCTGAGGCAACTGCTGTCAGACCACAGGGAGTACAGTAGGACTGAGGCCACAGCCGTGCGTGTACAGGGAGTACAGTAGGGGGCTGAGGACACAGCCGTGTGTGTACAGGGAGTGCAGTAGGACCGAGGGCACAGCCGTCGGTGTACAGGGAGGACAGTAGGGGCTGAGGACACAGCCGTGTGTGTACAGGGAGTACTGTAGGGGGCTGAGAGCACAGACGTGTGTGTACAGGGAGTACAGTAGTGGGCTGAGGACACAGCCGTGTGTGTCCAGGGAGTACAGTATGGGGCTGAGGACACAGCCGTGTATGTATGCAGTACAGTAGGGAGCGGAGGACACAGCCATGTGTGTACAGGGAGTACAGTAGGGGGCTGAGGACACAGCCCTGTGTGTACAGGGAGTACAGTAGGGGGCTGAGGACACAGCTGTGTGTGTACAGGGAGTACAGTAGGGGGCTGAAGACACAGCCGTGTGTGTACAGGGAGTACCACAGCGAGCTGAGGGACACAACCGTGTATGTACAGGGAGTACAGTAGGGTGCTGAGGACACAGAAGTGGGTGTAGAAGGAGTAAAGTAGGGGGCTGAGGATCTCAGCCGTGTGTGTACAGGGAGCACAGTAGGGGGCTGAGGGTCTCAGCCGTGTGTGTACAGGGAGCACAGTAGCGAGCTGAGGGACACAGCTATGTGTGTACAGGAGTACAGTAGGGGGCTGAGAGCACAGCCGTGTGTGTACAGGGATACCGTAGGGAGCGGAGGACGCAGTCGTGTGTACACAGGGAGTACAGTAGGGAGCTGAGGACATAGCTGTGTCTGTACAGGGAGTACAGCAGTGGGCTGAGGGACATAGCCCTGTGTGTACAGGGAGTACAGTAGGGGGCTGATGACAAAGCCGTGTGTGTACAGGAGTATGGTAGTGGGCTGAGGGACAAGCCGTGTGTGTACATGGAGTACTGTAGCGAGCTGAGGGGCACAACTGTGTGCGTACAGGGAGTACAGTAGGGGGCTGAGGTCACATCCTTTGTTGCATAGGGAGTATAGTCGGGGGTGATGACACAGCCGTGTGTGTACAAGGAATACGGTAGGAGGCTGAGGCAACTGCTGTCAGAGTACAGGGAGTACAGTAGGACTGAGGGCAAAGCCGTGCGTGTACAGGGAGTACAGTAGGGGGCTGAGGACACAGCCGTGTGTGTACAGGGAGTACAATAGTACCGAGGGCACAGCCGTCGGTGTACAGGGAGGACAGTAGGGGGCTGAGGACACAGCCGTGAGTGTACAGGGAGTACTGTAGGGGGCTGAGAGCACAGCCGTGTGTGTACAGGGAGTACAGTATGGGGCTGAGGACACAGCCGTGTATGTAGGCAGTACAGTAGGGAGCGGAGGACACAGCCATGTGTGTACAGGGAGTACAGTAGGGGGCTGAGGACACAGCCCTGTGTGTACAGGGATTGCCGTAGCGATCTGAGGGACACAGCCGTGTGTGTACAGGGAGTACAGTAGGGGGCTGAGGACACAGCTGTGTGTGTACAGGGAGTAGAGTAGGGGGCCGAGAGCACAGCCGTGTGTGTACAGGGAGTACAGTAGTGGGCTGAGGACACAGAAGTGGGTGTAGAAGGAGTACAGTAGGGGGCTGAGGGACACAGCCCTATGTGTACAGGGAGTACAGTAGGATGCTGAGGACATAGCTGTTTGTGTACAGGAAGTACAGTAGGGGACTGAGAGCACAGCTATGTGTGTACAGGAAGTACAGTCGCGAGCTGAGGGACACAGCCATGTGTGTACAGGGAGTACAGTAGCGAGCTGAGGGACACAGCCGTGTGTGTACAGAAGTACAGTAGGGGGCTTAGAGCACAGCCGTGTGTGTACAGGAAGTACAGTAGCAAGCTGAGGGACACAGCTGTGTGTGTACCGGGAGTACAGTAGGGGGTTGAGGAACACAGCTGTGTGTGTACAGGGAGTACAGTAGGGGGCTGAGGGACACAGCCGTGTGTGTACAGGGAGTACCGTAATGAGCTGAGGGACACAGCCGTGTGTGTACAGGGCGTACAGTAGCGAGCTGAGGGACACAGCCATGTGTGTACAGAAATACAGTAGGGGGCTGAGGTCACATCTTTTGTTGCATAGGGTGTACAGTCGGGGGTGATGACACAGCCGTATGTGTACAAGGAATACGGTAGGGGGCTGAGGCCACAGCTTTCAGAGTAAGGGAGTACAGTAGGGGACTGAGGACACAGCCGTGTGTGTACAGGGAGTACAGTAGGGGCTGAGGGACACAGCCGTGTGTGTACAGGGAGTACAGTAGGGGGCTGAGGGACACAGCCGTGTGTGTACAGGGAGTACCGTAGCGAGCTGAGGAACACAGCCGTGTGTGTACAGGGAGTACAGTAGGGGCTGAGGGACACAGCTGTGTGTGTACAGGGAGTACAGAAGGGGGCTGAGAGCACAGCCGTGTGTGTACAGGGAGTACAGTAGGGGTTGAGGAACACAGCTGTGTGTGTACATGGAGTACAGTAGGGGGCTGAGGGACACAGCCGTGTGTGTACAGGGAGTACAGTAGGGGCTGAGGGACACAGCCGTGTGTGTACAGGGAGTACAGTAGGGGCTGAGGGACACAGCTGTGTGTGTACAGGGAGTACAGTAGGGGCTGAGGGACACAGCTGTGTGTGTACAGGGAGTACAGTAGGGGGCTGAGGACACATCCTCCAGGAGCTCCAGTGTTGTGTGTTATTGTGGCGGCGTTGCAGATACCTATCTTCACTAATTGTAGTCTGTGGGTCAGAAACTGGGGGATCCAGTTGCAGAGGGTGGAGCCACGACTAAGGTCACGGAATTTTGAGATCAGTCTGGAGGGGATAATGATGTTTAAGTTGGAGCTGTACTCAATGAGAAGGAGTCCGATGTAGGTGTCTTTGTTGTCCAGATGTCCTAGGGATGAGTACATGGCTCGGGATACGCCATCTGTTGTGGATCCGTTACATCAGTCGGCATATTATAGGGGACCAAGTAAGGCTGGGAGATTGGAGGTGATGTGGGCCATAATCAGCCTTTCAAATCACTCCATGTTTATTGAGGTTAGAGCCATTTGGCGGTAATCATTAAGTCATTAAAGCATGAGCTTTCTCACTTACAAGGTTGATGTTATGATTTGGAGATGCCAGTGTTGGACTGGGGTGTACAAAGTTAAAAATCACACAACACCAGGTTATAGTCCAACAGGTTTAATTGGAAGCACAATGATGAAGGTTTATGTTGGTCTTTTTGAAGCAGGTTGGGATTTCGGCTTATGGGAGGGAAAGGCTGAAATTGTATGAGAGTACCTCTGTCAGTTGGTCCTCACAGGATTTGAGTGCTCAGCCGGGAACACTATCCATGGCTGTCGCTTTCCTTGATTTGACCAGCAGGAAGACTGATCATACCTGCAGCGGTGACAGCGGGCACAGGTAGATCCGAGGCTGTCGGGGCAGGTTTCAGCCTGGCAGTCACACAATTATTCATCATAGACATCCACTCGCCGACCGACCTCCATCGTCATCAATACACAGTGACATGGTTGGTGTGAGCACCAATGAGTTAGTATTGAGACGGAGTGACATCAATAGACTGGGCTTGTGCGCCATAATGAAGTAAACTCACAGCAAAAGGGGGTAGGGTGTGCTTCTACTGAGAGTCAGTGTTGCAGGGAGTGAAGACTTTATAGGTGTAATTCAAGTCAAGCCACTGCTTCTGTCTGGTATTTTCAAAGGATTGATCTTGTTACGCCAGTATTGTTGATTTAAACAAAACAGGTGCAATTTATCACAGCATTCAGCAACAATATGTCATCGAATACTGAACACCCTTTAATAACAGAAAAGTCTAAAATGTTCAATATTAGAAACACTGCTTTCCTGTTCGTGTTCAAATCAGATAACCTGTCCCATCGAGATGCTCAACTTGGAACTATTTTTAAAAAAGATTTTTTTGTATGTGGGCATCGCTGGATGTGCCCAGTATTTCTTGCCCTTCCGCAGTTGCCCTTGAGACGGTGGTGGTGAATTGCTTTCTCGAACTGCTGCAACCTACCTGCTGTGCGGTGACCCACTAGTGACTAAAGAGGGAATTCCAGGGTTTTCACGCAGCAATAGTGAAGGAACGGCAATACATATCCAAATCAGGATGTTGACTCGTTTGGAAGGGAATTTGAAGGTGGTGGTGTTCCCAAAAGTCTACTGCCCTTATCATTCCAGATGGAAGTGTTCGCGAGATTGGAAGGAGCTGTCTGAGGATCTTTGGGGAATTTCTCCATTGTCTCTTGTAGATAGTGCACACTGCTGCTCCTGAGCGACCCTGGTGAAGGGAGTGAATGCTTGTGGATGTGGTGCAAATCAAATGGGCTGTTTTGTCCTGGATTGTGTCAACCTTCTTTAATGTTGTTGGGGCTGCACTCATTCAGGCAAGTGAGGATATTCCATCTCATTCCTGACTTGTGTCTTGTAGATAATGGACAGGCTTTGGGTAGTCAGGAGGTGAGTTTCTCGTGCAGTCTTCCTACCTCTGATCTGCTCTTAGATTCATGTGGCGAGTCCAGTTGATGTTTTGGTCAATTAACACCGCCCCCCCCAGCCCCCACCACCCCTCCCCCCACCACCACTACCACCAGAATATTGATAGTGGGGGAGTTTAGTGATGATACTGCAGCTGAATACAAAGTGGTTATATTGTTTCTTATTGATGACAGTCATTGTCTGAATTTATGTGGCGCAAATGTTACTTGCCACTTGCCAGCCCAAGCCTGGATATTGCTTTGGGAATGGATTACTTCCATATCTGAACATTTGCGAATGGAGATAAACATTGTGCAGTCATCATAGAATATCCCCAATTCTACCTTATGATGGAAGGAAGGTCATTGTTCAAGCGGCTGAAGATGTTTGGATCGAGGACATTATCCTAAGGGACTACAGCAGAGATGTTCTGGAGCTGAGATGACTGACCTCCAACAACAATGACCATCTTCCTATCTGTCAGGTATGACTCCAATAATGGAGTGTTGGCCAGCGATACCGTTTTTGCTTGGGGTCCTTGATGTCACATTTGGCAGAATGCAGCCTTGATGTCAAGGGCTGGAATTCAGTTCCTTTTTCTATGTTTGAGCCAAGGCTGTGACGAGGTCAGGAGCTGCGTGACCCTGGCAAAACCCAAACTGGGCGTCACTGAGCAGGTTAGTTTTGAGGAAGTGCGGTTTGATAGCACTGTTGATGACACCTTCCATCATTTTACTGATGATAGAGAGTCGACTGATAAGGCTGTATTTGGACGGGTCGAATTTGTCCTGCGTTTTATGTACAGAACATACTTGAGCAGTTTTTCCCCATTGTCGGTTTGTCAACATACTGGAACAGCTTGGCTAGGAGAGCGGGATGGTCTGGATCACAAGTCTTCAGGACTATTGCCAGCATGTTATCAGGGCCTATAGTCTTTGCAGTATGCAGTGCCTTCAACCGTTTCTTGATATCAGTGAATCGAATTTGCTGAAGACTGCTATCCGTAACGATGGAAATGACGGGAGGAGGCCGAAATGAATCATCCACTCAAAACTTCTGACTGAAGATTGCAACGAAAGCTTCAGCCTTATATTTTGCACTGTTGTGCGGGGCTCTTCCATCTTTGAGGTTGGGGATATTTGTGGAGACTCCTACTCTGGTGAGTTGTTTAATCGTCAGCCACCCTACAGGATCAGATTAGCAGGACTGCAGAGATTAATTCTGATGCATTGGTTCTGTGATCGCTAAGCTCTACCTGTCCCTTGCTGTTTATGCTATCTGGCACGCAAGTATTACTGTTTGGAAGCTTCAGCTGATGAACATTTTATCTTTATATATTCCTGGTTCTGCTCCTGGCATGCCCTCCTGCATTCTCCATTGAACCAGGTTTAATCCTCTGGATTGATGGTAATGATTGAGTGGGGGACATGCTGGGCCGTGAGGTTACAGAATGTGCTGGAGTATAGTTCTGCTGCTATTGATGGTCCACAGTGTCTTATGGACGGTTAGTCTTGAGTTGCTAGATCTGCTGAAAGTCTGTGTCATTTAGCATGGTGATAGTACCACACAACACAATAGAGTTTATGGAGACAATAGACTTTGTCTCCACAAGGACAGTGTGGTGGTCACTTTTACCGATACTGTCATGGACATATACCTCTGCAGTTGGTAGAATGGTAAGGACGAGGTCAGGTATGTTTTTTACCCTCTCGTTCATTGCCTCAACACATTCTGCAGACCCAATCTAGTACCTACGTCCTGAGGAGCCGACCAGCGTGATCAGTAGTGCTGCTGTAAAACCACTCTTGACAGTCGAATTTGAAATCCTCCAGCCAGAATACACTTCGTGCCCTTGCCACAGTCAATGTTTTCGCCAAGTGTTGTTTAACATGGAGAAGGACTGATTCAGCTGAGGAACGACGTTACGTGGTAATCAGTGAGAGTCTCCTTTGTCCATGTTTAATTTCTGTTGTTTCTGTAAGGTATGATTCCGTGAGTATGATTATGTCAGGCTGTTGCTTAACTATTCTGTAAGGCAGTTGTTCCAATATTGGCACTTGACTTCAGACGTCAGTAAGGAAGACTTTTCAGGTTCTACAGTGATGTTTCTAATGTTGACTTTTCCGGTGCCCATTTCGATGCCAGGTGGTCCATCCGGTTTCATTTGTTTGAATCTTTGTAGTGATTGGTACAACTGAATGACCGATTAGACCTTTTCAGCGGGCGATTGAGAGTCAATGACATTGCTTTGGGTCTGGAATGGCATGTCAGGTTCCTTCATTGCAGGATATTAGTGAACCAGATGGATTCTTCTGACAATCGGCAATGATTTCATTCTCATCAGTAGATTCTTAATTCCAGGGATATTTTTACATTATTGAATTGAATTTCCACCATCTGCAGTGGCGGGATTCAACCTGGATCCACAGAACAGGAGCTGATTTTTCCGGATTGATAATCTATCGGTAATACCATGAGATCTACTTGGAACCACATGTTTTACTCAGCTGCCATTTCTTGTGCTGCCCTGTTTTTCATTCATTGCTCATGTTATTCTGGAATCTCATCCTTCATTAAATCCTGACGGAAATACACAGTCATGAACACCTTCTCGACTGCTCGAATTTCATTCAGTCTGTTTAGTTTGAACAGACATTTCAAGGCAGCTGTACACCAGAGAAGAGCAGGAAAAGATAATAGGTGATCGTGCACTGTACCTGTCACCGGACCAGCATGCCTGTTCAGGAAGTATTTATTGTGGGTCAGAGAACCTCAATTATTATGGAGTGGATGGAGGCTAATCAGCCCATTTTGGAGCCACAAGCTCTCCAACTGCACAATTGGAGATCGAGAGAGTGTGTGAAGAGAGATTGTGTGTGAGAGAAATAAACAGAGAGAAAGCAAGTGAAGGGAGATAAACTGAGAGAGGATTGAAAGGGGAGCGACTGACTGAGTGCGAGAGGAAGAGGTGTTAGATGAGGGTGAAGTTAGATAGATCAGAAGACTGCATTACGGTAGATAAATATGGACAGACAGAAGTTAGAAGCTTTATTTAGAAATTCCTCTGGACGGCAAGCCCTTTGTATGGGTGCCGTACACTGTGAGCACTGTGCTGATACTGGCTGTCATCCCAAATATTTTTTTCCAACAATACCACAGAGCTGGGTTACTGACAGCTAAACAGAACCCATTCGGCCAATAGATTGGTTCCATAGAGAAAGCATAGTTTTTATATAGACTGTGCCAAGAGCAGCAGGAAATGATAACCACCACCCCGCCTCCACGACTCCCCAACTCCCCCCCCCCCCCCCACACCGATACTGTATGAGACACTAGGCCAGAGAATCTCAGTGAGGGTACTCACTGACGGAGGTGAAATCACGATCTTAGTTGTGGGTCAAATAATGATTGATAAAGTTTGCATACCACTTTCCTAGTTATGTAATTTACATTTCACTTTATATAGCTTAATGTCAAGAGTGTATTTTAACAACCTTATCTCTTTGTACTTTGGTGTGTGCAGAAAATCATTTTGTTTCTCTATTTTATATTGCATAAACGCATTTCATTAATATTATCTCTGCTCATTCCTCATTGTAGGTGTACTCTTGAATCTGTTCTTCATATGAGTTATAAAGAGTTACTTTGCAATTCTGGTAACGGGGGAACATCACTGTCCCTCCGCCCAATCTAAAAAGTCATGTTCCCCAGCCCTCTCCATCTTCTGTCTTTTCCCCGGTATCATAATCACAATGTAATTGAAGTCCATTAAATGACACTTCATGACAGTTCCTTAACATCGATAACATCAACAGCATGACCCACACCTGCCCTCTCCGATCCTGGAATAACAATCTGAACTGTGTTTGTCATGTGCAATTCTCTGTAAACGTATCCATGCTGTTTGTTTGTTGTAACCCACGATGTTTTTGGCACATTTTGCTATCAGATCATAGATGATAGTTGTTTTCTCAATATTTTATATATATTGCAATGACTGATCAGTAGTTACGGGATTTATTTCTGTATTTATGAACAGAGAAGCATGTTTATGTTCCGTTAAACTTCTGGCCTTACTTCCATATCCAAGACTGACTGAATGATTACACACAATCAATCTGCCATCTTCAACATTCCTTCCTTCAGTCACACTCACATATCATACCCAGAATGCATAAATGTTCAACGTTATTTTGAATTTTAATAAAGTAGCATTGAATTCAAAGGGGTTAACTGGAGCTATTTGTTCAGCCATTGTAATGATGTCAGTCTCCATGGATCGTATGCGTCCCTAGAGAGTTTCTCTCTTCTATCAATAAGGGAATGCTTTCAGTGTTTTATACCATGGTGTGAGCGGGAGCATGTCTCACAGCAAGAAGAGGGATTAGCAGCTTCAGAGAGAAGGGCAGGAGAGCTGAAAATCTGGGAACATTAGACTGGAATGTTCCAACAATGGACATGGATTTATCCGAAGGTCTTTACTGGCTTTCACAGCCTTGAATATCATTAGCATATCGGATTGAAGATGTGCTGATGGTTATTTAAGCTGGTTACTATCCTAACCTTGCAATAGTTTGTGTTCCTGGTAAGTCACTCAGTCTGTTTATTGAAATGGTCTGAACTGAATCGATGCTGATGATATGCAGATTTTGTAAAGGTGCAAGCCGGCGTTTTCAGCTCCAATCAAATTTCCATTCCTTAGAAATTAAAACTAGCAAATTATTATTTACAAATTACTCACCAATACGCGACAGGAAAACACACTGTTCTCAGCCTCTTTGATTCATTTCCTCCTGCAAAGTGTACATCTCCATCTCCTCCCCACATCCCAGTCATGTCCATTTCCACCGTTAAGACGTCCCAGTCTCCTCCTCAGCCTCAGTTCAATTCCTGAATAAATAATCGTTTGTTCCTTTTTTAATTCCAGATGCATCTGTTTCAAGTCCCTTCTAACCACGTGTCCATTGCAAAATAATTGCACTTGTGATGTTTAACTTGTTCTCTGCACAAAATCTGAAAGATGGGCAGACAGTGTATGGTGGGTCACGTCATTGGCTCGTATTCTTGAGCCACAGAATAATAATCTGTCGATGTCGACTTGCCTTATGCCCATTAGAGAAGGCAGTGAGTCATCCTTCTCTAGTCAAGTTTCTGTTTAACTGCAAACCCACGGCAAATTGCTTTACTATTTATTATCCTGTGGAACCGCTGAAACAGCCACTCAGTTCAAGATCGGCATAACATTCTGGCCTGACCATGGCTACACACATCCCATGAGGGCAGAACAAAAGGAATAGTAGCTCCCTTCCTCTGCCTGCATCCCATATTCCAACGGCTCATTTCCATTAATGTAGGTAGACATTCACTATTTTAGATGTATCCTTTGTGATTGAGTCTCTTCAAAGAGTGAAGTCCATCTCCATGGTCACCTCTGGTGCTGTTTCTTTATTAATGCTGACCTCCAGATGTAAGGATGTTTTTAAATTCTACATCAGTGGCAGTGCATTGTAAATGAATTGTTTCCTGTGTCACACAAAAGAATTGGAGCCAACTAAGTGAGGGAAAGGAATTATTGTGATCAAACCTGAGAGTGTTGCTGAGGCAGTATTTGGGGTATTGTGGACAGATTTTCTTTCCTTTATATGGAGTGATCTCCTTATCACAGAGAGTGAAGAGGAGTTCCACCAGATTAATCCCTGGGATGATGGCACTATGAGGAGTGACTGAAGGTTGATCTGTAGCGCTGTGAGAGAATAAGAGGTGATTGCATTGAATCCTGAGAGGGATGGACAATCACTCCTTATATTCTAAACAGTCAATGAGAAGGTGATAAATTCCATGCCTGCTATTTCATTCAGGATGCATGATTCGGAATATTTTAAGTGTCTGGGCGGATGTTACGCCCACCCACCCCAACCCCTACTCCCCATTGAGAGAGATGGAGAGGTCCAAGTTTTGAATAAACTCTCCCCACATTAATACAGTGCAGTTGGTGTGTGATCCTGCACTGAATGTTATATTATCCACCGCCCTGACAGCAGCCACATTACCTTCATTCTAAAACAGTTGACTATTTCCAACAGTTTCTGACCTTCATGAAGAACATGAATCTATCTTCTCAGAGATGCAAGGTGGTTCCTTAAGGTTTAGACCAGAAGACTATAAGACATTGGAGCATAAATTAGGACAGTTAGCCCATCGGGTCTGCTCCGTCATTCAATCATCGCTGATAGGTTTCTCAAACCCATTCTCCGACCTTCTCTCCATAATCTTTGATCTCCTGGATAATCAAAAACTATCGATCTCCGTCTCACATATACTCAATGACCTGCCCCCACAGCCTTCTGTGGCAATAAATTTCAAAGATTCGCCATTCTATTGTTAAATAACTTTCTCCTTATCACTGTTCTAAAAGGTGTTCCCTTTCATCTAAGGCTGTGCCCTCTGATTCTAATCCAATGGAAACATCTTATCAACACCCACACTCTCCAGGTCATTCAGTATCCTGTCTATTTCACATTCCCTCTCATCCTTTCAAACTTTATCAAGTATAGACACAGAGTACTCAAACATTCCTCATGCAATAAGCTTTTCATTCCTATGACCAATCGCGTGAAAATCTTCTGAACACGCTCCAGGACCAGTACATCCTTCCATTGGCTGTGCTTGGTAGAGCCTGCTCAAAAATGAGCACAATACTCCAAATGTTGTCTGACCAGAGCAGGATACATTCAGTTCTTATATTCAATTTTTCTCGTAGTAAATGCTCCCAATCATAATTGCAAATACTCTCCTAAATGCTGCCTCAACGTGCAAGCTGACCTTGAGAGAACCCTGCACTAGAACTCCCAAGTCCCTTTGCACTTCAGATTTCTGAATTTTCTCTCCATTTGGAACATAGACAATGCCTCTATTCTTCGTGCTAAAGTGCATGACCTTACACTTTCAAACGTTGGAATACATCTGCCGATCTCTTTATCTGACCAAATCCTTGTTCAGCCTCTCCGCTTCCTCAATATGACCTGTCCATGTGCCTATCTTTGTATCGTCTGCAAACCTAGCCAGAGTGCCTCAATTCCCTCATCTAGATTGTTAATGTAACAAGTAAAAAGTTATGATTCCAACACTGAGCATTCTGGATCACCACTTGTCACCGGCTGCCATCCTGAGAAGTACACTTTTATCCCCACTCTCTGCTTTCTGCCAAACAGACAAGCTTCTATCCATGCCACCACCTTGCCTCTAACACCACGGACCCTTATGATACTCAGTAATCTCCTGCGTGACACCTTGTCAAAGGCCTTCTTGAATTCCAGTTGGATACCATCCATTGGTTGTGCTTGGTAGAGCCTGCTCATTTGACCTTCAAAGAATTCCAATAGATTTGTCAGGCATTAACTTCGCTTGATGAAATCATGCCGACTTTGCCCTATTTTACCAAACACTTTCAAGTATTCAGAAACCTCATCCTTCACAATGGATTCCAGGATCTTACCCACGACAGAGGTTAAACTATTCATGGTGGGTTTTTTTTGTCTTTTTCCTTACTCCCTTGTTAAAAAGGGGTGTCACGCTAGTGGGTTTCCGATGGTCGGGGATCGTTCCTTACTCTAGTGATTGCTGAAAGATCTCCACGATTGCCTCCACTCCACCTTCGGTATCTTCCTTATAATACTGGGATGTATTCCATCTGGTCAGGGTTATTTAACCACCTTCGGGCCATTACATTTTTTATCTAGCATGTTTTCCATGGTGGGGGCCATCATACTCAGCTCTGGCTCCTCAATATCTTAAATGTTTAAGGTGTTACTCGTGCCTTCCACCATGAAAACTGACACAAAGTAATTATTCAGTGCCTTTTCCATTTTCTCGTTCCCCACTACCATCTCTCCAGTATCATTTTCCAGCAGTCCAATGTTCACTTTTGCCGCTCTTTTGTACTTTATATATCGAAAGAAACTGTTACAATCTTCCTTTATCTTACTGGCTAGCTTACCCCCATATTTAATAATCTCCCTCCTTATTTGATTTTGTTTGCCCTCTGTTTTGTCTTTGTAAACTTTCCAATCCTCAGGTTTCCCACTGCACTTTGCCACATTATATCATTTTTCTTTTACTTTTACGCTATACCTGACTTCCCTCGTCAGCGATGGTTGTCCCATCCTCCCTATACAAGTCTCTTTTTCCTAAGGATAAATCTCTGCTGTATCCTGAATTAGTCCAACAATCTCCTGCCATTGCTGTTGCACTGTCTTTCCTGCTCGGCCCGTCTCCCAGTCAATTCTACCCAGCTCCTCACTCATGTCTGTGCAATTGCCTTTATTCAGGTGTAATACCGTTACTTCTGATTCTATCTTCTCCATCTGAAACTGCAGAGTAAATTCAATCATATTATGATCACTGTCACCTTAAGATCCCCTCATCTAGTCTGCCTGCACAAGCTAATCCAAAAAGCCATCACGTAGACATTCCACAAATTCCTTTTCCTGCCAACCACTATCAATCTGAATTCCCAGTCCATCTGTAAAATAAAATCCCACATGATCACTGTAACTTTGCCTTTCCTACAGATCTTTCCAGCTCCGGTTGTATCTTACACCCCAGCTCCCTGTATATAACTCCAACTGCATTTTTTCACTTTTTTGATTCCTCAATTCTACCGACACAGATTCTACACCATCTAAACTGATTACATTTCTTATTATTGATCATTGATTCGATTCCAATCTTAATACTGAGACAACTCTATCTCTCTGCCCACCTGCCTATCTTTTCGGCAGGATGAATATCCTTGAATATTCAGCTCCCAATCCTGATCCTCTTGCAGCGATGTCACTGTAATGCCCACTGTGTCGTATCTGCCAATTTATGGATGAGTTACCTTATTCCTTATACTGCATGCTTTCTGATATAATAGTTCAATCCTGTATTACCCGTCGCTCTTCTCATTGTCATTTGTTTGACCAGCCGTTGGTACCTACACGGACCCTGACCACTGGATCATTCCCCTCCCGCTCCAAGTTCTGCAACCCAGATGATATATCCCAAACCCGAGCACCATATAGGCAACACAACCTTCAGGACTCTTAATCCCGATCACGGAGGACGGTATCTATGCTTTTAACTATACTATCCCCAATTATCCAGCTTTGGCCAGCATGGTGACACAGAAATGCTGCCTCACAGTGCTTGGGACTTGGGTTCATTTCTAATCTCTGGACCCTGTCTGTGTGGACTTTGTAGATTCACCCGTGTCTGCATTGGGAGCATTAACTCTTTTCTCTCTCCACAGTACGTCTCTGTGTTTGCTTCAGATTTTGTACCATCTACAGTATTTTTGCTTTTGTTCGATGGAGAAATGCAGCAAATGTGACAGGTTTTTGTAAAAACAGCTGTGGTTCGCGGGTTCCTCTGGGTCTTTAGGAATCTTGCCCGGCCACTTGTCTGAGTGAAGTGTCCCTGGATGCCCATTCCATCTGTCTCAGTTCCCGCAGTCCATCGTCACTACATGCAGCCGTTCCTTGTGCCATCCCTGGGACTCCCCACATCCCATTGCCTGGCACTAGATACTCCCTTCGCAGGACTGTGCACACAACGACACCGGGAACTTTCTGACCCGCTGGGGATGCTGGGTAAAGACCCTGCCATTGAAAGGAACAGAATAAGTAGAATCCAATTGAATAGCAAAGCTGAGTAAACAGTTGGAATCATATCCATCTGCTCTGACGTATTCTAATCTTCTGTTTATCCTCGTCCATCTGCAAATAGATGGTCCATATGTACGCCTTGTCAAACAGGTTTGGTGGCGGGGATAGATATCAGATCCGGTGGTCATTGGACTGATTCAGTGGTCTCACTTTCCTGACGTCAAACTTAAGATTTTATTATCAAGTCTAACCAGTTTAATAAAAAGGCCTTGCTGGAGTTGTGCTGAAAAGATATTTGAATTCTGGAGACATTAGAATATGTCACGTGCGAATGAGGTACGGAATCGTAAGGTAACACAGTTAAATACACGATCAAAGAGCTGGCAGGGGAGGCAGCACTTCCGATATGTGGATCGTTGGGATTCCCGAGTCGGGAGGACATACACAAAAAGGATAGGATGAACCTGAACTGGCAGCAATTTATGAAATGTGGATTATTGGGATTCACGGGTTAGTATGATACACACAAGAAGGACGGAATGCACTTGAACTGATAACAGTCTCCGATATGTGGATCATTGGGATTCCTGGTTGATAGGATATAAACAAGATGGACGGGATGGACTTGAACTGGCAGCAACCTCCTGGAAGGCAGGTTTGCTATCGTCCTTTACGAGGGTTTAAACTTATGTTTGGCGGCGGTGGGGGAGGGGTGTGTGGAACCACAGCAGTAGGCCCACAGGTACAGTGACTGAGGAGGAGTTGGAGACTAATCCCAGTCTAGTTAAGACCAACAAAACAAAACAGTGCACTGAACACAATGGCCTGGCAGTCTGAAGTGTGCTGATTTTAATATGAGGAATCTGTTTGTTTGAACAGATATTTCGATGTCGCTGCATGTCAGAAAATAGGAAGAGATAATGGTTAATTGTCCACTGTGTCCTTCACTGGACCAGCTTGTCTCTCCAGGCACCAAAACTTGTTACTGTGGGTCAGAGAACTTCAGAATTCATACAACACAGAAGGAGGCCATTCAGCCCACCATGCGTCCATGAGCTCTCCAACTTGACAACTTGAAAATAGAGGTAATGATCGGAGCTAGACTGAAAGGGAGAGTAATAAACAGAGAGAAGACAGTGCAGTGAGATAAACAGAGTGAAAAAAAGGAGCGACAGAGTGAGTGAGAGCAAGGGGTGTCAGACGAATGTGAAGTTAGATCAGGAGATAGCATGAGGAGGACCACACAGAAACTTTTCTTAGAAACTCTCACAGACTGTCTGGTGCCATACCCTGTGAGCACCATGCTGATACTGGCTGTCATCCCAGATCATTTATCGCCAATAACATCCCAGAGCTGAGTTGCTGACAGCTAAACACAATCCAATAGACCAATAGATTGGTTCCAGGGAGAATGTGGATTAATTTATATATTCTCGACCAACAGGAACATATGGCCCCTGTAGACACTGCGTGAGAGGCAGGGTGGAATCTCAGTGAAGGGACTCACTGGCAGAGGGGAAATCAGGATCGCAGCTGTGGGTCAAATAATGATTGATAAAGTTTGCACACCACCTCCATGGTTTTGTAATTCACATTATAACTGATATAGCTCCACATAGTAAGTGTATTTTAACAATATTGTCTTTTTGTAGTTTTCATATTTTGGGATGTACAGAAACGCTTTTTTATCTTGTATTTTGTGTTGAATAAACACATTTTATTCTTGAGGAAGAAAGGACCTGCTCCGATGGCACAGTGGTCATCTGAACCTTGCTGAGACAAAGTCCGAGTGAATCCTAACTGGGGCTGCAGACAGAGCTTTAAACTGAATAGGAGTGTGTGTGTGTGCGGGGTGGGGGTGCAGTTATAAGGTTTAATTAGAAAAGCCGAATTAAAAGAGGAGGCAAAAGTACAGAACTCAGTAGAGGTTATTAAAATCTCCAGCACAGGTACAAATAGGATAGAGCATCTGGAAATGTTTAACATATCAAACTTCAGGCGCACTGCACAAATGAATGACAATGAGAAGAGGGACGTACAATGCAGGACTGAAGAGGTTACAACTGAATGCATGCTGTATAAGGAATAAGATAAATCAGCTTGTGGCGCAGAATTACATCAGCAGATAAGAAGCGAGGGGCATCACAGAGATGTGGCTGCAAGGGGATCTCAATATTTAAGGATATTTAAGGATAGGCAGGTGGGCAGAGGGAGTGGATTTGCATTGTTAGTAAGATATGAAATTAAATCAATAGTAAGAAAGGAAGTAAGGGCAGATGGTGTAGAATCTGCGTGGGTAGAATTGAGGAACCACAAAGGTAATACAACCACAGTTGAAGTCTTGTACAGGGCTCCAAAGAGTAGTCAGGAGCTGGGGCACAAGATACACCAGGAGATAGAAAATATGTGTAGGAAAGGCAAAGTACAGTAATCATGGGTGATTTCAATATGCAGGGGAACTGGGAACATTAGATTAGTAATGGTTCGCAAGAAAAGGAATTTTTGGAATGTTTATGAGATGGCTTTTTGGAGCAACTTCTGGTGGAGCCCACTCGGGAACAGATGATACTGCATTTAATGACGCAGGATTCGTGATGGAGATTAGGGTGAAGGTAAATTTCGGAAGCAATGATCAGATCATGGTTGAATTTATTCTGCAATTGGGAGAGAGAAGATAGAATCAGAGGTAACAGTATTTCAGCTGACTAAAGGCAACTACAGAGGCATAAGGGAGAAGCTGGGTAGAATTGACTGGGGGAGTGGTTAAGCATCAAAAACAGGGGAACAGCAATGGCAGCAGATTCCAAGATTAATTCACGAGTCACAGCAGCGATTCTTGCCGAGGAATTGAGGCATGGTACAGGGAAGATGAGGGAGCCAGGGCTGACGACGGAAGTCAGGGATTGCATACAAGCAAAAGAGCAAGCGTATAATGTGGTGAGGGGCAGTGGGGAACTAGCGAATTGTGAAACTTACAAAGACTAACAGAGGGCAAAAAAAGGACAGAGAAGATTAGATATGGAGATACGCTAACCAGTAATACAAAGGAGACTGTAAGAGGATCTTTAGATATATAAAGTGCAAAAGAGAGGCAAAAGTGAATATGGACCACTGGAAAATGATGCTGGAGAGACAGTAGTGGAAAACAAAGAAACTAATGAGGAACTTTGCATCAATGTTCATGGTGGAAGACACAAGTAATTTCCCAAAAATTGAAGAGAGTGAGAGGGCAGAGCTCAGTATGGTGATCATCACCAAGGAGAACATGCTAGAAAACAGAACGGTCTGAATTTGGATAAATCACCTGAACCATATGGACTACACCCCAGCATTGTAAGGGAGATAGCTGAAGAGGTAGTGAAAGCGAAAGTGGTAATCTTTCAGGAATGAGTAAAATCAGGAATGGCTGGAAAATTGCTAACGTGACACTCCATTTAATAAGGGAGTTAGGCAGAAGATGGAAAATTACAGACTGATTAGCCTAACCTTGTTTGTGGGTAACATCCTGGAATCCATCGTGAAGGATGGGATTTATGAATACTTGGATTTAGCAAAATAGTCCAAAGTCAGCATTGTTTCATCAATGGGAGGTCATACCCAACTGGAATACTTTGAGGGAGTAACGAGCAGATTTGACCAAAGAGAACCAGTAGATGTTATCCACCTGCTTCTATAAAATCCTTTGATAAGTTGGCACGCAGGAGGCTACTGAAAAAGATTAGTGCCCTTGGTGTTACAAGCAAGGTGCTAGCTTGGATAGATGCATGGCTGTCTGATAGAAAGCAGAGAGTGGGCATAAAAGTGTCCTTCTCAGGATGGCATCCAGTGACAAGTGGTATTCCTCAAGACTCAGTGTTGGGACCACAAAATTCGCTTTGTGCATTAATGGTCTACATGAAGGAACTGAGTGCATTCTGACGAAGTTTTCAAACAGTGCAAAGATGGAATAGAGGGTAGATAGCATCGAAGAGGTGGTTTGGCTGCAGGAGGGCGCAGTAGCACCCTCTAGCAAGCCTTCTGATGCTCGGCTTCCAGACCACCAACCTCAGGATACAACGCATCATCCTCCGCCATTTCTGTCACCAACAGTAAAACCACACCACCAGAGATATACTTCCCTCCCCAACCCTATCAACATTCTACTGAGACCATTCCCTTCATGACTCCTCGTTAGTTCACGCGTCCCCCCTCCCACACCCCAACAAGCCACCTTCCACTCCCAGCACCTTCCCTTGCCATTTCAAGAGGTATGAAACCTGTGCCAACAACTTCCTCCTCACCTCAATCCAAGGCCCAAAATGATTCTTCCACATCAGGCAGAGAAGATCCTGTGCATCCAAACACCTCATCTACTATGTCCATTGCTCCTGGTCTCCTCTACACTGGGGAGACAGGACGTCAACTTGCAGAACGGTTCAGGGAACACTCTCCGTCACACACCCAACAACCCCACTTCTCTGTGGCTGAATACTTCGCCTCTCCCACCACACCTCCAAGGACATGCAAATTCTTGGCTTCCTCCACTTCATTCTAGCCACCAGACGTCTGGATGAAGAGCGTGTCGTCTTCCACCTTGGAACCCTTCAACCACATGGTATCCAGCGCAATGTCACCAGTTTCCACATCTCCTCTCCCTCCACCTTATCCCAGATCTAACCCTCCAACTGAACACCGCCTGTTGAACTGTTCTACCTGTCTATCTTCCTTCCCATCTATCCACTCAACCTTCCACTCTCTCCACTCACCTCGATTTAGACATCGTCTTCCAAGCTACCTTCCTCCCAGCCGCTCCCATTCATCTCTCAATCCCTTTCCGCCCACCCACTTCATTCCCGATAAAGTATTTATGTCTGAAACGTCGAATATCGTGTTCCTCAGAGTCCGTCTGACTGGCTGTGCTTTTCTAGCACCACATTTTTTGACTCTGATCTCCAGCATCTGCGGTCCTCACTTTCTCCTGCTGAAGGATTTGCACAGGTTAGGGGAGTGAGCAAAAAAGTGGCAGGTGGAGTATAACGTGGGCAAGTGTGAGGTCATGCAGTTTGCCAGGGAATATAAAGACATGGACTATTTTCTAAATAGCTAGCTAGTTCAGAAGACTCGGGGGTGGGGGTGGGGTGCGGTGCTAGTCCAAGGATCTTGAAAGGTAAACCTGCAGGTTATCAGCAGTTGAGAAGGCAAATAAAATGATTCCATTTATTTCAAGAAGGCTTGAATATAAATGCAGTGATGTACTTCTGAGACTTTATAAGGTTTTGGTCAGGCTACAGTTGGATTATTGAGCAGAGTTTTGGGTCCCATATCTCTGGAAGGATGTACTGGCCCTGGAGCATTTTCCGATAAGATTCACAAAAGTGGTCCCAGGCATGAAAAGCTTAACATATGAAGAACATCTGAGGGCTCTGAGTCTATATTTGATAGATTTCAGAAGAATGTTAAGAGGTCTAATTGAAACTTATAGAATATTGAATGACTTGAACAGGGTGGATTTTGGGAAGATATTTCCAATGGAGGGGAGACTAGGACCCGAGGGGACAGAGTAAAGAGAAGACCTTTTCAAACACAGATAAAGATGAACCTCTTCAGCCAGAGAGTGGTGAATCTAGGGAATTCACTGCTACAGAAGGCTGTCTTGGCCAGGTAATTGAGTATATTTAAGAGTTAGGCAGATAGGTTCTTTATTGTAAAGGGGATGAAGGGTTACAGATAGAAATTGGAAGAATGGTGTTGAGAAGCTTAACAACCATCATTGAATGGCGGAGCAGGCTCAATGGGCTGAATGGCCAAATTTCTGCTCCAATGTATTCTGGTCGTATGGTTAATATTGGCTCTCCTCATTCCTCATTGGAGATTTATCCTGGAATTTGATTTTCTTATGATTTATAAAGAGTAACATCCCTCCAATCTCTGCAGCCATGTCCCTAATAACATAATCACACTGAAATTGAAAACCAATGCATGGTACTTAATCACAGTTGATTGACATCGACAACATTAACAGCATGACACTCACCTGCCCTCTCTGATCCTCGAATAACCATCTGAATTGTGTGTCATATCATATTCTCTGTTAACACATCCATGCCATTTGTCTGTTATAGCTCATGTTGTCGAAGGCACATTTGCCTGTCAGATTATGGTCGAGAAAACTTCTCTCCATATTTTACTGACATTATAACCACTGATCAGTAGTTACAGACTGTATGATTCCATTTATAAACGGAGAAACTTGTTTATATGCTGACAATCCTTTGACATTACTCCCATATGCAAGGCAGATTGAATGATTACACGCAATCAATCTACCATCTCCAATATGCCTTCTATCTGCCACCCCCACATATCCCAAGCTAAATGAGTAAATTTTAAACGTTCTTTTGAATTTTAATAAAATCAATATTGAACTCAAAGAGGTTAAATTGAGTTATTTGTTCAGTGACTGTGATTAATGTAAATCTCCGTGGATCCTAATTATCCCAGTGGAGAGTTTCCATCGTTGAAAGATAAATGGACTCTGTTCAATTGCTATCCCACAGTGTGAGTAGGAGCATCACTTACAGCACTAACAGGGATGAGCAGCTCGAGAGAGAGGGAGAGGAGAAAACAAAAAATGAGAATATTAAACAGGAATGTTACAATAATAGATCATAATCTGAGGACAATGAATTAGAATGTTCCAACAATGGATCCGAATCTGAGAACATTGGACTGGAATCTTCAAACAATGGACAGGAGTTTATCCGAGGGTCTTTACTGGCTTTCTCAGCCTTGGATATCATTAGCATATCGGATCCAGAATATCCTTTGGATTATTCAAGGTGGTTACTATCCCATTCTCGCGATAGCTGGTGTTCCTGGTAAGTCATTATATTTCTGATGAAAGGGCTCTGGCCCGAAACGTCGAATTTCCTGTTCCTTGGATGCTGCCTAACCTGCTGTGCTTTAACCAGCAACACATTTTCAAGTGATTATATTTGTCTACTAAACTGGGTTGAACTGAATTTCGGCTCCTGATATGTACATTTTGGAAAGTGCAAGACAATATCTTTAGTTCCAAACAAAAATTCATTTCCTTATATATTATAACTATCAAACTACGATCTATGAATTACTCACTGATTTGCGAGAAGGAACCAGACTCTTTTCAAACTCCATAATCCATTTTGTCCTTCACAGATAAACATCTCCATGTCCTCCCCACTCACCAATCCTGTCCAATACCACCATCATTATATTCCAGTCTCGTCCTCGGTCTCAGTGCAATATCTGAATAAACCATTTGTGCCTTTGTTCAATCCGGATGCAACAGTTTCACGTTCCTTGTAACCATGTCCGTCACTAAATAATTGCTATTGAGAATTTTTAACTTGTTCTCTGCACATAAGGGAAGACAGTTTATAGTGGTCAAGCCATTGACTCATAATTTAGAGCCACAGAATAATGGTCTGTTGATATCTCATGAAGGAATTTGGGGAGTTTAAAAGCAACCATTATCATTTGTTATAAAAACCAATCTGCTTGCCTCAAGACCTTTGGGAAGTCAATGTGTCATGATTCCCTCCTCAGGTTTCCGTGTGACTTCTGTGATGAACACGTGGGTGGGCTGTACCTTTTAGAGAATTAAAAGCCAACAATAACGACCTGACAGCACCAAAAGTTCTGAAAAATAGATATAGTGTAACATTTGGTCGAACAACCCAATTAGCTCATTGTCTCGAAACAAATTCAACAAAACATTTTAAATTATACCCCAAAATACCCACCTCCAACCAAGTTTCAATTTATTATATTGACAATCTTAACAGCCAATGATATAATCCAACAGTTTGGCGGTACAAGACCGTGGAAAATTGAAAAATTGCGAGAAGAACCGCCAAGTTACCAGCAAGCAAAGACTGCCTGAAAAATAGCTATCTTTATTGACTAGTAACTGGTGAAGCAGAGTCCCCAAGAAGAAAAGAAGACAGGAAAATGGAGAAGAACCAAAAGCTTCCTGGTTTTGAGATAAGCAGTTTTGTTTTGTATATCTTAATTAGGAGTCTTGTCGGCCTAGTATTGTGGAGGGGGAAGGTAAAAGACAGGTTAGAGGAAGAAGTTGTAAATAGTCGTTTGTTTATTATTCTCTGTTATACTTTAAGAAATAAAGTTGTTATTTTTTACTTTAAATAGATTTGGACTCTAGAATTATCACAGATTACTGCATTGGATAAATCTTTTCTCTGTTTCTGGTTTTAATTAAGCAGGAAGATTTATCCTGTGTTGTAACACTACAAACCCATAGCTATGCGTTTTACTCTTTACGGTACTGTGGAACAGCTGAACCAGTCACTCAGTTCAAGATCTACATAACATGCTGCCCTGGCCAGGGCTTCATACATCCTGTGAGAGAAGAATAAAAGGAAAGATAGCTCCCTTTTTCTGCCTGTTTTCTGTATTGCTACATCTCATTTCCATTCAGGTACGTGATCATACCCTATTTTAGGTGTATACAATCTCATTGAAATTCTCCCCGAGAGTGATGCACATCTCCATAGGAATCTCTGGTGCTGGCTTTATTGATGCTGACGTACAGATCTAAGGCACTTATAAATTCCATGTCAGTCGTTGTGCATAGAGAAGGAATGGCTTTTTGTGGCACATGAAATAAATGGCGGTGTCTAAATGAGAGAAAATATGTTTTTTGACAATCCCTGAGAGTGTTGTTGAGGCAGTATTTGGGGTACTGTGGATAGACTTTCTCTCAAGTTTCACCAGACTAATCCCTGGGATGTTGGCACCATGAACAGTGAGTGAAGTTCAGTGAGAGAATGAGAGGTGATTGCATTGAACCTTAAGGGGAATGGAAAATCACTCATGTCGTTCTAAACAGACACTGATACGGTGATAAGTTCCATGGCTTTCTTTCACTCAGATTACATGGTTCTCGATAGTTGAAGAGCCTCTGAGAACATTCCACCCAACCACCCCTACTCCCTATTTCAACTGAGACAGAGAGAGAAAGAGAGGAGAAAGAGAGGAGAAAGAGAGCGAGAGAGAGAGAGAGAGAGAGAGCGAGAGAGAGAGGCTCCGGCTTTTGAATAAACTCTCGCAACATTAATACAGTTCAATTGGTGCATGATCCTGCAATGAACGTCATGTTTTCCATAATCTCGAAGCAGCGACTAGACCTTCATTATAAAAACGTTAACTCTTCCCAGAATTACAGAGAGAAGGAAAGTCTTTTTTACGCGACAGGAATGAAACGGAGATGTCTAAGTGGAAAAAGAGTTATGGTGATCATCACTGAGAGTGTTGTTGAGGCAGTATTTGGGATATTGTGGACAGACATTCTCTCCTTTATAAGGAATGATCGTCTTGCCACAGAGAGAGTGCAATGGAGTTTCACCAGACTAATCCCTGGGATTATGGTACCTAGAGGAGACAGTGAAGATTAATCTCTGGCGTTGTGAGAGAATGAGAGGCGATTATATTGAAACTTGAGGGGGAAGGACAGTCACTCACGATGTTCTAAATAGACACTGATACAGTGAAAAATTCCATGGCTTCCTTTTAACTCGGGTTGCATTATTGTCGATAGTTTAAGAGCCTCTGAGAATATTCCCCTCACTCCACACCCAATCCCCATGTCGCATGAGAGAGACAGAGGGCCAGTCTTTGAATAAACTCTCCCCACATTAATACAGTGCATTTCGTGTGTGGTCCTCCACTGAAAATCTGATTATCCGCAATCCCTACAGCAGCCACAATACCTTCATGCTAAAACAGTTAACTATTCCCACCAGATTCTGACTTCCATGGAGACGATGGGTGTGTCTTCTCGGCGATGGAAGATGCCTCCTTGAGACTTGGCACAAATCATTTGGCTTCCCTCCTCATTGGCAGCAAACTATGTTAAAGCAGCACACGTTCTATAAACAATGGAACCATGATTAACATCATGGAGCCCTCTATCAGTGCCGTCTCGGTTTCATTGGTTTGTCATGTTGGAATATCAATGACCCCCTCTTGTTCTGGTATAACTGTCCCGTAGGGATGAATAGACTCCTCCTGGTCTCATGGAACAGGTTTAAATGTCTGATTGGGCTCTGCCTGTTCCTGTTTAACAGCTCGATGCACTGAACAGACCACTCTTCTTCCTGTCTAACAGGCAGGAGTATTGAATGTGCTGTCACTCTTCCTGTTCCTGAATGCTAGCTCATACCTGTGTGCAACCAGCTTGAGATGCTGAATGAGCTCTTTTTTTAACTGTGCAAATGTGCAGTGTCTGGCCGTGCTGTTACATAAATGTTACCGACACTTTAACAGCACAAACCGGAATGCTGTCCGGGTCTTTCTGCACATGGACACAGAATGGTTCAGGAGCTGATGGGGGACAAAATGTTCTGAACATTCTGTGATCTTCAGTCATCATACCTACTTCAGATCTTACGATGGGAAAATACATTGATGGAGCAGTTGAAGATATTTGTGCTGAGGGGGCTAACCTGGGGATCTCCTGCAGAGATGTCCTGGGACTGAGAGGATTGTTGGCAATTGACCCCAAACCTCTTTATTTGTGTTCTGAAAGACCCCGTCCAGTGGGAAGGTTACATCTCATCCGCATTCAGCTCAAATAAGTAGGTGGTCCCGTTGCCATCCTCAGACAAATACAGCTTTGGTCTCAAAACCATTCGCTCTTTCCTGAGCCCCTGTTTTCGCCTCTTGTTCATATCAATAGGTGACGGTGTATGTATAGGGAGTGCTTTCCTCTCACAGAAGGTAATCACTGTCACGAATTATCTGGGCTAGAGAGCTAGGGGAGCTATATCACTGAAAGTATTTAAGGAGGAGGTAAGTGGTGAAGAATTGGCCATTAAAGAGGAGTTAATTTCAACAGTAGATCAGCCATGATGGTATACAATGGCTCGATCATCCGAATTACCTGATCCTGTTCCTTTTGTTTCATATTCAGTAATTGCAAAGGTAATGGCTTTAATTTTCCTGAATTTTCTTTTATTAAACGTTGCAATCAGAGAGAGTAAAGTATTTTGTGAGGTATGGGTATGCCGGCCTTTTGTTATGGGGGATTATCCGTTTTGATCTTAGCTGAGAAATAGTATTGAACCATCCATGACTTTCTGAAAAGTGAATCAGCTGGATGCATATTATCTCCTGTCAGGGCGATTAAAGCTAGAGAATAAACTTTAAGGAAAAGATACATTGATATTAACACACAGACTATGAAAAACCTACCGATATTTACATATTACACAGACACATGTAAGCATGTCTTCAAATTATAAAGTGGGGACATTTTTTTGCGATTGGAAGGAATTGTGTACAACAAGAGCAATGACGCACCTGCATACAACCCATAATCAGGTTTTCCAGAGAGTGTTCGTGGAGATCGCACATGGTCCAGTTTGGTGTTCAGTTGACAAAATTGTATGTTCCAACGCAGAGAGGGAGAAAAATGTTCCCTGTCTGAGAAGCAGCAGCCGATTGATCCCTCTCTCTTACTGCTGCTCAGTCCTGGGTTGCTACGTTCTATTAAACCCCTCACAGCTCCTGCAAGGAACAGATCGAGGCCACTTGCTCTAAATACCTGGTCAACAGTAACACAGGATCTCATTCAGTCCCTCAAGACTGTCGCACATGGTTTGGTGTCCGTTGGAAAATGTCATTTGGTTCGAAAGACATCTCTAGTCTCTTTATAGTGGTTTCTCTCTGCAACTCTAGGTACCATAATCCCAGGGATTAGTCTGGTGAAACTCCATTGCACTCTCTCTGTGGCAAGACGATCATTCCTTATAAAGGAGAGAATGTCTGTCCACAATATCCCAAATACTGCCTCAACAACACTCTCAGTGATGATCACCATAACTCTTTTTCCACTTAGACATCTCCGTTTCATTCCTGTCGCGTAAAAAAGACTTTCCTTCTCTCTGTAATTCTGGGAAGAGTTAACGTTTTTATAATGGGTTGAATGGCCTCCTCCTGGACTGTGTACTGTACTGAACGAGCTGAGTTACTTCATTCTATACTCCTATGTAATTCCTTAGAGGGGCGGAATGGTCTCCTCCTGTGTCATTGGAACGATCCTGTCTGACAGAATGGAGTGTTCCCCAACCCTGTAACAGCCTCCAGGGTGAATTGAGGGAACAACACATGGGGTGGGGACAGCAGTATATCTCTGTTACAGCCTCGAGGGTGGACTGAGGGAACAACACATGGGATAGGGGCAAAAGTTCAGAATGTTCATGGTTGATCCGAGTATGTCTGACCATCCATTTCCTGTCTGTTCCCAATGAACATTGACTCTCCTGTCCACTAATGATCAATGGAGCTCAGCCTTGAATAACTTCAATAACCGAGTCTTCACTGCTCCCTGAGGATGAGGACACCACAGGTAGCACAACGCTAAAGTGAAAGGGACGTCCTTATTTCATTGTGGGACTGTTATTTTAAAACTGTGTTAACTGAACATCAAATCACCACCTCTTTTCAGGCATAAGGACAGAATAATTCGGAATAATTTGGAACATAATCCATTCCGGACTCCAAATCTATCCCACATTCCCATTGACTCTTTCCATTCAAATATGTATCACACCCAGCCTCTGCTGCTGTCTCAGGAAGAGAATGCCTGATAGCATAATACCGCAGGAGCATTAAGGAAATGAGCAGATTGAGGCCATTCAGCTTATTGAGTCGGAACTTCCGTTCAATAATTTCTTATATGTACCTCGACCTCATTCTTCTGCCTTCTCCCTAGAATCCTTGATCTCCTTACAAATCAAAAAAACATATCAATTTGTGTCTTAATGACACCAGTGTCTGTGCCTATGTGTATTTGTATGCGAGTAAGTGTTTGTGCATGTGTCTGTGTGTGTCTGTATGTGTTCGTTTGCCTGTGTGTGTGCGTGTGTGTTTGCGTGTCTACATCTGTCTGTGTTTCAGTCTGTGTTTCTATCTGTATTTATGTCGATTTGTATGTGACTGTATATGTATTTGTGTGTTTATACGTGTATGTATACCTATCTCCTTGTAAGTATTGTGTGTGTTCGTCTGTGTATTTCTGTGTCTACGTCTCTGTGCAGTGAGGTATTTGTGTTTTTTTTTCTGAAAGTGAAAGGACTGTTGTTGGAACTGCCAGTGGGTTTAAACTGAGAATTGTCTTTCACTGAACATTGCTCCTTAAATGGTCAGTAGGACGTGGATGTTTCGGATACTCCACACGAGGTGTCCTGGTACTCTCCAGCTCTTTAAGAATCCTCCCCACATGGCGGGGGGAGGGGAGTGAGGGAACGGATATCGAGCACTCCACTACCCGGTTTGGCCCTTTCTATCCTAGTCCAGGCTGTTTCTCCTGGAATGGGAGAAAGGGATGGAGGGAGAATGGGAATGGGTGACCCTGCTGTTTGTGCTGGTGTAGGTGGGGGGAGTTGTGAGGTGCCTGGAATGAGTCAGTCGACAGTTTTGAATCTATATAGTATTATTAGTTGCTGAATTCAATAGTGAGAGTGGTAGTGCCTGAGCCTTATTTGGAGACAGAACGTGAACCTTGTTCAGGGATATGTGGCATAACAGATATATAGTGAGTGTGAGGGAGCAGACAGTATCTGGTAATTCTTATCCTAACAGAGCGAGGAGGATATTGTTGCTTGTCCAGTATTGTGGGACATTTCTTCAGATCATCTCAGCGTCGAGGTGAGCCTCCCGGAATGTCTTCTCCAGGTCTATCACTAATAACGACACAGACCTGTCCCTCAGCTTCCACAGAATCAGTTTAGGAAGAGCTTACAGATAGCAAGGAGAAGCAAATATTGGTGTGTTATATATCGAAACCAAAACCGTAGCAGAAAAACTGAGCATCATATGCTCTGGAAATTAGACAGGCAAGTATTGTGTATACCGCAGCCTTATTGAATGGTCTCAAGTTGTATCTAAACTGCGTCAACTGTGACAGCTGAAGCTGTGAAAAATAATTTCCGTTAATGTATATGAGGTGGGTTGAAGAGTATGTTGTGAAGCAAACTAGAGAGCAGGTTATTTCAGATTTGATGTTGTGTGGTCAGTAGGACGAATTATTAACCTTGGTCTGAAGCAGCTTTTAAGGAATAATGACATTTATAAGGTGCATTTTACAAGGTGTCTGCATACAATATGGAAAGCTCGAATATTCTAGTCAAACATCATGGAAGACTGGAGGCTAGAATGTCATGATAACTACAATGAGTTTGGAAAGTACAATGTCACATTCAGTGGGAGACAAGCAATGGTTGTTAGAGTCATAGAGTCCGACAGCACAGAGACAGGCCCTTCGGCCCAAACTGGTTCATTCCGACCAAAATGTTCATCCACGCTAACCCCATTTCCCTGCCATTTTCCCGTATCCTTCTAATCCTTTACTATCCATGTATTTGTTCAAATGCCTTTTAAATGTTGTTAATGTATCCGCCTCAACCACTTCTCATTCCATATGCGTACCAGCCCCTGTGTTAAAAAGTTGTTCCTCAGGTTCACTTTTATTCTGTCCCCTCTGACTTTACACTGATGCTCTCTAGTCTTTGATTGCCCAACCCTGGCAAAAAAGAACTGGGCACATTCACCCTATCCATGTCTGACATGATCTTATAAACCTCAATATGATCTTCCGTCAGTCTCATGCACACAAAAGTAAAACGTCCTAGCTTGTCCAACCTCTTTCTATAACTCAGACCATTGAGACCTTGGCAATATCCTTGTAATTTTTTTCTGCACTCTTTCCAGTTTAATAACATCCTTCCTTTAGCAAAGTGATCAAAACTGAACATAACACTACCAATATGTCCTCACCAGCATCCTGGATAACTGCAACATAACTCCCTAATTTCGATACTCAGTGATATAAACTGATTAAGGCCAGTGTGCCAAAAGCTTTCTTCACTGTCTCTCTGAATCAACTCCCAGAGAACCATGCACCTGAATTCCAAGGTTCCTCTGCTCCCCTACAGCCCTTAGGACCCAACCATTCACCATGAAACTCCAACCTAGATATGACTTTCTAAAATGCAAAAACTTACACTGATCTATATTAAAATCCATTTGCCATTTCTCAGCCAACTTCTCCAGCTGATCAAAATACTGCAATAATTTCTGAAATTTCTGATAACCTTCCTCACTCTCCATGATGCCGCCTGTTTTAGTGCTGTCTTCAAACTTACAAATCATGCCTGTACGTTCTCATGTAAATCATACATATATGTAATATGTAGTGGTCCCAGCTTCAACCCCTGAGGCAGTCCACTATTCACAGGCCTCCAGTCTGACCAGCATGTTTCCAGTATTAATCTCTGCTTCCTACCATCAAGGCAGTTTTGTACCTAATTTGCCAGCCACCCCCCCCCCCCCCCCCCACCATCAATTCCATGAGATCTAATCTTCCAGAGCGGCATACCATGTGTAACCTTATTGAAGACTTTACTGGAATCCATCTGGACTACGTATACCACCCGGACCTCCTCAACGTTGCTGGTCACTTTATCAAAGAACTCCAACAAAATTGTGAGTCATGATCTCCCTTGCACAAACTCCCGTGCTGAATTTGATGTCAGGCTTTTGCCCGAAACATCGATTTTCCTGCTCCTCGGATGCTGCCTGACCTGCTCTGCTTTTCCAACACCATTCTAATCTTACTCCGAACCACACACTGTCTTTCCAAATGCATGTATATCCAATCTCTCCGAATCTTCTAATGTAACTTATCCACTAGATTTTAGGATTACTGGTCTTTATTTCCCAGGTTTATCTTTGTAGCATTTCTTGAATTCGGGCTCAGCATTCGCTCTACTCCAGTCGTCCAGGACCTCACTCTTTGGCCAGCGATGATAAAAAAAAGAGCCAAGCAGTGTTCCCGCAATTTCTTCTCTATCCTCCTATCCTCCTACACTGTTCCTGAATATAACTGGTCAGGACCAGGAGTTTTTAGAAATACTGCAAAGTCTGAAACATATGTCTATTTATTTCAGGTACAAACACCAAAGAGTGAGAAAGTGACTCAATGATGGTTAACATAACAAATTAGAAAATATGTTAATCATAGGAAGTGACTTCAGAAGAATTCCAGCGATTGTGGAAACCTGAGAATTCTCAGAAATTAACGATCCAGAAGAGGAAGGCCATGAAATTGAAAAGGAAATCAAAAAGATAACATGTCTGCTGACAAACAGGAACACAAAGACTGCATCAATTTGCGATCTATATTTCAAAGGAGACAAAATAAAAGCAAGGTCAAATGTGGAAATTTGTAATCGGGAGAGGAGAGGTCATTGTGGAGAACAGGGAAATGACCAAGAAAACAACCAGTTACTTTGCATCTGTCTTCATGGAGGAAGATTCAGAAAATCACCCAGTAATACCAAGTGATCACATCGGACTCCTGGAGCTAAAGACATAAAGTCAATTCATATCAGTAACAAGGTAGTACTTGAACATGGAGCTGGATTGAGCATGGATAAATCTGACGAAACAGATGCACTTCCTATCAAAATGTCGGAAATAAATCACCAATAGTAGTATTAATTGCACTGTCGATAACTGTGTTTTATTTTCCTGTACATTCTGCAGAGACAGGAAACTATTGTGGATAAACGTGAATCAAGCACAATAGTTGAATGGATGGGATCCAAACAGCTACAAAGGGAAAAAGACATATTGTGGAGAACTGCAGACCAATTAACTTGACATTTGTAGGGAAACTGTTAGAATCTATTACACAGGATGAGATTTTTGCTATTTAGAAATTAACAGCAACAATGGAGAGAATCAGCATGCATTTCTGATAGAGAAATCATACTAGATATACTTCGGAATTGTTTGAAGTTGTTTCTTACAGCATAGATAATGGGGAAACAGTAGAATTGGCATATATTGGATTTTCGGAAGGGTTTCTATAAGATCTCTGTAAGTTCGTAAATGCAATGAATGTGAAGGGTATTTGGACGAATATATCTAAGTGGAAAGTTAAAGTTTGGTTCGCCTTCATTTAAGAGAGTCAGAACATGTTGAAGCAGTTTCACAGCGTGTTGGTGGGATTGTACCTGGAGTATAGTGCACAGTTTTGGTGACCGAATCTCATAAAGGATATACTGACCACGGAGGGTGTGCAATGGACATTCTCCAGATTAATCCCTCAGATGGTGAGATTGCCTGTTGAGGAAACTCGGCCTGTGTTCTCTAGAGTGTCAAAGAATGAGAGGTGGGTCACAGTGAAATTTAGAAAATTCAGAAATGGGGCTTATGCCCGAAACGTCGATTCTCCTGCTCCTACGATGCTTCCTGGCCTGCTGTGTTTTTTTCCAGCACCACATTCTTCATTTCTGTTACTCCAGCATCTGCAGTCCTAACTTTTTCCTTATTTACTTTGGAGCAGAGAAGGCTGAGTGGTCCGTGAATCAGAAGGATAAGATTATGAGTGACATGGACAGGGTGGATAGACTGCTATTCCTTTTAGTCAAAGGGCCACACTGTCAAAGTGAAGGGTTTGAGGTTTACTGAGGACTTGAGGACTGTTTTTCACCCAGATTGTGTTGTGGTGTGGAATGCACTTCTTGAGAGGGGAGTTGTCATGGTAACCTCAAAACCGTTAGAAAATACATGGTTGTGCAGTTGAAATGCCATAAGATTCACAGCTACTGGTTCTTGTGTCGGAAATTGGGACTAATGTAGACCGTGCTGTATTTCTGATGGGGCATGACTGTGCTTCTGTGATTGTATACATGTGGAAGGTCAATCATTGAGTAGCTTATGATAGGAATTGATGGGTTTCTGAAGGATATCTTATCAAAGTATATCAGAGTCAACTTGTGATATCTTCTGAAAATACGTCAATGGCAAAATTAAGGGAAACATGGTGCAGCGTTCTTACAGTCTGATACCAGATAATTGAGAACAGGGAAATAGCAATAGAACTTTATTCTGATGAGAAAAAGGGAATAGCAACTAAATTAGCAACTAAACAGATTTAGAGAAAAATATTGGACTGAAATTAATGGGCATAGACAAAGTCAACAGAGATTTATGAAATAGGAATCTTATTTGGGAAAATGGCTTTTAGCAAACTTATGGGGAAGGTATTAATGTAATACGATTGGAATCTCAGAAAGATTCTTGATAAAGCCCCTAGACTTTTTGTGCAAATTCGAATCCTGTGAGACTGGGTCTAATATATGGTGATGGTGTTAGAATGGGAGACCTGGCAGGAAACAGTGAGTAAGAATAAAACCAATTGTTTTAAAATGGAAGGCTTAGAGGATATAACAAGGATCGAGATTTGACATCCAGTTATTCCCAATACACATCATATCTTTGGTTGAGTGGCTAAAATGCAATATTGCCAAGGCTGCTGACTCGACGAAACGCTGTCAAATTTTGAGTGGATGAGGAGGATGTACAAAAGACTCCGAGGTGATTGAGATAAGTGGAGAGACTGGGCAAATACGTGGTAGATGGACAGCAATGGCAAAGATGAGATGTTGTGTACTTTGATCGGAACAATAGAATGACAGCCTATCATTTGAAAAGGGAGTGTTTGAAAAAATGTTGCTCTCTAAATGTACTTAAGCTGCATTTTTGTTTTATTTCCGCGCAGCCCTCCGAGTCCATGTCGGGCAGTGAGTTCTGAAGCCAGAAGTAAACACTGGGAATGGCATTGGCACGCTAACCAGTGTATGTAGACCCAGCAAGTGGGGAGTTATAACATTGAAAACGATCTGTATCTCCCTGTACACCAGTCAGTGAAAGTAATATTGCAGGAGCAGAAAGCAGGTAGGCAGAGAAATGGTGTATTCACCTTCATTTGAGGGGGATTTGAATACAGGAGTGAGGATCATTTACTGCAGCTGTACAGGGCCTTAGTGGGACCCCATCTCGAACATTGTGCTATAGTGTTTGCAGTTTTGGTCTCCTTGCCTAGTAAAGGACAAACCTGACATTGAGGGAGAGCAATGGAGGATGACCAGACCGATCTCTGGGATGACAGGCTTGTTTTGGGACCAGAGTTTTGGGGTGACTGGGCCTGCATTTCATGGAGATTAGAAAAATGAGTGGAGATACCATTGAAATATATCTAACTCTGACAGTGTGAGACAGATTTGAAGCAGGGATGATAGTTCGTTTTATAGCAAACAGTCAAATCGTATTTAATACACAAGCGTTATCAAAGAACCGCGTGTATATTGAATAGAGGAGCAATCTTGATGGGCCGAAAGCACTACATCAGTTCTCGTTTTATATTTCACAATGCTTAACCATATTATGGGATATGAACATTGTATAGAGAAAACTGCATTGAGGAGATCTTCGGCTATGAACTAGAATGGGGAAAGCTCAATGCATTGAATGACGGACTCCTTTCCCCATGTTTCTGTGCAGTCTGTGGGAAAGCTCTGTAAATGTTGTCACTAGCTCTCAGGTGTTAGGAAGGAGGCCTCTTTGGGGTCGACAGGACAGTGTTTCCCATTCCCTTTTCTGATAAAGAGGCTGGTGCCAGGTGTTCTGTCCAATTTTATTCCTTCAGTCCTCAGAGCAGTTTGATACAATTGAGTGTCTTACTTGGCCGATTCAGAGACCATTGAAAAAGGTTACCACATGTCTGTGCGTCTGGAGTCACTTTTAGGCCAGACCAGGAAAGCACGGGAGATTCACTTCCTGAAAGTACATTGATGAAGAAGATCGATGTTTACAATCAACATTGGACACAAGATCACTGTTACTGACACCAGATTTGAGGTCTCGATATTTTATTAATTATTTTTTAACTTCCATCATCTGCCAAGAACATTAGCCTGGTCTGGATTCGTAATCCAATGATATTTCCACAACAGCACCATCTCCACATCGGGACCTATCGGAAACTACACTGACCTGATTATTTCGGTGCTACTTGACAGCTCTGTCAAAAAGAATTTCCACCAATTTGATGGGACTTCAAGGTAGTAATTGATCAGAGTGTAATTATTCTCCTCTGCGGGGACTGGACATAGCTGAGTAATTTTCCATATTGCCAGGGAGATGTCAGAGTTGGAGCTGGAATGAAACAGCTTCCCCGAGGACACGGCTTGTTGTGCAGCACAAGTCTTCAGTCCTATTGCAGGAATGGTGTCAGGGTCTATTACCTTTGTCGTATCTACAGAGTCCAGCTGTTTTTTTTTCATGTCACATATAGCAAATAGAATTACTTGAAGACTGGCATCTGTGCGTCTGTGGGCATCATGATGAGTGTGAGTTGGATCATCCACTTAACACCTCTGGCTAAGGATAGTGCAGACACCACATCCTTGACATTTCTTTTCACTGATGTACAGAGTTCTTACGATATTTATGATGAGGATATTTGTGGAGTCCTCTCCTCCAGTACATTGTTAAGTAGTTCATCGACATTTATACTTGGATTTAGCAGGACAACAGAGCTTAGATACGATCTGTTAGTCTTGGGACCACTTCCCCCTCTCCATCAGAAATTATTTCTGCTGTTTGGAATGCAACCAGTCAAGTGTGGTAGCTTTAATGCGTTGTCAACAGATTTAGCTGCACATGAATCCAATTTTGGCATCAGCCTTGTATTCAGTGACCTAACCTGGTTTCTGATGCGGTAACACTTCCATTTTCATATTCTCATTCTGCTGAGGGTATCTCCCTGGTGTCACACCTCCAATTTGTTACTTTAACTCAATCCATTTAAGGTAATAATCTAAATCGTTTCCTTTCCACGACGTCAACTTCTGTATTTGAAGTTAACATGTTTCCCTCTGTTTTTCTCCCTGACCATGATTAAATGCTCTGTAGTGTCAGTGATGTCAGTATTATGCAGTTTCAGAGTCAAAGAACTTGTGCACTATGCATTATTGTTCAGTTCCCAGTGTATGGCTCTCCATGCTGGACTGGATGTTTGAGCATCTTTGACATCCTTCTTTGGAAATTGTCCAAAAACAGAAATTGCTGAAGAAATTACTGAAAATGTTGCAGCATCTTCTGGAATGAATGCAGAGTTAAACTTTGAGGTCCAGTGACCATTTAAAAACCGCCCAGTTTCTCCAGGATTGTTTGTATTTTTTTATTTCCAGTATTAATAGTTATTTGTTTTAGTGAAAATTTGTTCTGTGCCTATTCATTTCTGGAGAAACACATTATGTCTGTCAGAGTCTGCAGAGACAGATAAACAGCGATGGCATTTCAAGCCCAGTGTGACACTTCTTCAGAACTGAAAAGGATTGGAAACTGGGATTTTTAATCCCTTGTCAGAGGTGGGGGATGGTTGATAGGGAAAGGAGGATGTGGCAAAGATAAACGGGCTTTTAACACTGGTGAACGAGTGGATGATGTAAAATGGGTTTAAATTAAAGTATGAATGGGGGAAAGGGGTTCTCTCTATTGAGTGCAAGATAAAGAAGACACAACCACACAAGGTCATAGGAAGGCCAGGCGAGAGAATGTTGACTATGTGGCATTATATAGATTTGGCCATAGATACGTTTTCACTGTCGAGTACGTCACCCCTGTAGACAAAGGAATTCAGTTGCTTGACTTCTTATTGGAACTAGTAAACTATTCATGCTGCCTTAGTATTGTAATATGGAGAAAACTAAATCACCATGCGAAGTTTGGGCTGAGTAGTGTTTACCTGTCATGTTTAATATTGTTTCAAATTTGCAGTGCTGATCATTAAATGTTTGTTCTTGAAATTAGTATCATTTGGAGTGTAGGAGGTTGTGGGGTGACATTGTAGAAGTTTATAAAATCATGAGAGATTATGGATAGGGTGAATAGCCAAGATCTTTCCAGCGGTATGGGGGAGTTCAGCCATAGTTGGCTTAGGTTTAAGATAAAGGAGGGAAGATTTGAAGGAACGAAGGGGCAACATGTTTACACAGAGGGCGGTGTGGATATGGAATGAGCTGGCAGAGTATGAGTGGTAGATGCATGTACAGCTAAAACATTTAAAACTCATTTGGACAAACATATGAATGGGAAACATTTAGAGGCCTATGGGCCAAATGAAAGGAGGGGGCACGAGCTTAATTTGGAAATCCTGGTCAGCATGGACATTTAGAAAAGTTCACACAGAGTCAGTGCGGGTTTGTGAAACGGAAATTATATTTTGCCCTGTAAAATTATGCAAAGTACTTCTGGAGATGCCTGAGAATGTAACAAGCGGACTTGATACAAGGGATCCAGAGATCCAGGCTTTCCAGAGATTTTCCACAAGGTATTACAAAATAAAAGTGCTTACACAAGACAGAAGCTCGTAGGACGACGGATAATGTATTAACATGAGATGATGATTGATTAACACATAGAAATCGGAGTAAGGATTAATGGATCTTCATGGTAAAGATATATCTGCTGGAGTACACAAATATCAATCCAATGACATCAGTTATTTACAATCTATACTGATAGCCTGATGGCGGGAGCTGAGTGCGATATACATCCGGGTTTGTGGATGACACTGAGAATCAAAAGGCAGGCTGCTATTTAATGGAGCGGACTTCCAGAAAAGGAGCAGTACAAATGGATTGGAGTCTTCCTGTGCATGAAACGTAAAGTCAGCATGCTGATGCAGCAAGTAACCAGGTTATTTCATTAGGAGGTTTCCTGGGCTGATAGGGTTGAGTTATTGAGAACCTCGAAGATGGTGAGGCGATTATTCTTTGCGGTTTAAATGAATGAGGAGTGATACTGCTGAAAAATACAAGACACAGAAGGGGCTTGAGGAGATAAATGTTGAGAAATTGTTTCCTCTCCTGAGGGGATTCTCGAACTGAGGACACAGATACCGAATATGGAGCATCGATGTCAATTTGAGATGCAGAGTGATTTCTTTTCTCAGAAGATAATGAATGTCTGGAATTCCCTAAAGCAGAGAAGTATGGAGGGATACAAGGAGTCGGCACGAAAGTGGAGTTGAGCACTGGAGTAGATCAGCTATGTTCATATTAAATGACAGGACTAGCTTGAGGAGCTGAATGGCAAACTCCTGTTCCCATTTATTAATTTCACATGTTATGCTTTTGGAAATTAACTGATTATTTTCCTGAAAGTCGTGTTGTACAATGTTGCACTCAGGGAGAGCAGACGATTTGTTTGAGTTAACCCTGGGTGGGGTATGGGGGCTGTATTCACAGTGAATCTGGGTCTGTAACATGACTCCCATCTGGAGCAGAAGTTACAGAGAGGGGAAGCCTGGAAACAGAGATTGAGGGTAGGGGTCACTTCCAGACCCAGCCTGGATTTTCCAAGTGCATTTCCGAAACTACACCTAACCATTGGAGTGGTGTCGATCTGCTCCTGTGCAGCAGGTCCGAAGGGCTGAATAGAACATCAGAACACAGGGCTGAGAGGCACGAGTGGGCAATTCGGCCCTTTGACACTACTCCACCAGTAAATAAGATCGTGCCTCATCTCATTGCGGTCCCATCTGCACTTTTCTCTCCATGCGCCATTATCCCTGCTTCACCTGTCTATTGGTAATCAGCCGAAGCCATCCTCGATATCATATAATATAGACGTTTGTAACTAATATAACTAACAGAGGAGCATGGTGAATCTGTGGTTAACACTGCTGCCTCATATCACCAAGGAGTTTGGGTTCAATTCCAACCTTGGGCAACCCTCTATGTGGAGTTTGAACATTCTCCCTGTGTCTGTGTGGGTTTCCTCCTGATGGTCCAGTTTCGCCTCACAGTCCAAAGATATTAGGCTTAGAGTGGTTTGGCCATGCTATAGTGCCCAGAGATATGTAGGTTAGGTGGGTTAGTAATGGGAAATATAGGGTTACATGGGGGCAGGTCTGGGTTGGATGCTGTTCAGTGGGTAGGTGTGGATTCAATGCGCAGAATGTCCTGCTTCCTCACTGTAATGGTTCTATGACAATGATAACAAGTTTTGACAATACAAACACACAGCGGGTATCTACCTGATCCACTCTCCTCAAGGTTTTGTATGTTTATATAGGATCAGCTCTCACTCCATGTCTGACCTGTTAAAGCCGCCATAATATAAGTCCTTCATCCCTGGAATACGTCAAGTGAAACATCTCTCAACTGCTTCCAATGTAATTATATCCTTTCTCCGGTAAGGAGACAATAAAATCTTTCACACAGATGAGTTACTTTTTTGTTTTCTCAGTGTTGTGAGTCTGTAACACTCTTCTTCGCCGAGCATTGGGGGCAGAGATATTCAATATTTTTGAGTGCACACAGAAGGTTCACAAATAACAACAAAGTCAAGGATTATTGAGGAATGGGCAGGAATGTGCAGTGTGTGGGAAATTCTGACAGTGGTACAAATTACACTGTTCCAGAACATCCAGGAATATAATGCAAAATGAAATCAAATAGATAAAAAATTATAATGCAACAATGGTAGAATAAAGTATCAAAGGACCATGGGGCTGCTCTGTCATTAGAGAGAGGCCACGCGTGGTGGTTGTCCTGAGGGTCACCACACGTCGGGAAATGGGGTGAGGTTGAGAGACCATCCCCTTCCTGGTAACCTCTGTTCGTGTGGTGAATTGAACCTGCGCGGTTGGCCTCCCTCTGCATCACAAACGAGCCGTCCGGCCAACTGAGTGGGAGACCGTGTAACTGCTACAGCCAGAAACAGCCACAGACAAAGGGGAAGAGGAACTTTCATAACAAGGTAAAGGTGCAACTCAGGTAACGGTCAAGATAACGGCTAAGGATGAAAACGTTCTCTGCTAGAAATTGTATTTTATAACTAGCCAAGTGGTTAGAAGCTGTCTTTGGCTGAAAACAATAAGATGAGACAAGTGAAATAACCAGAATTATTAATTGAAATTTTATATCTATAACCATAAAATAAATGCATATATTTTATTACGTAAAAGTATAAAGCTGATGGAATGTATTGAGAGGGGAGTCCATCTGTAGGAGAAATGCCCTCGAACAGGCGCTTGAAGAAAACCAGGGTAAATGTGCCTGAGTGTCATCTGCTCAGTGACAGAAACCCAGGGAGTTGAATGACTGGATGTTCCTGTAACATGGAGCTGACAGAACCAACAGACCACCCGCGATCTCATTATATGCTGGAGCATGTTCGAAGGGCTGAATGGCCTCATGATGGATTTGAATTGTCTGTGTATTGAAAAACATACATCGCTATTCTTGGGCATTGACATTTTCCTGAAAATGGGATTTTTTTGAAAGATTATCTGGAACCTTCCAAAATCGGCATTCTCTCGAACATCCTATTGCCATGTTGGGGTATTGCAAAGGCAAGAGAGAGAGAGAGAGAGAGAGAGAAAGAGAAAGAGAGATGGGGAAGGTGCGGTATGCAGCAGTGAGAGTGGTAGAGCATTGGCCTTGTTTGGAGGTAGGTGCTATAACAGATATACAGTGAGTATGAGGGAGCAAAGAGAATATGGTGACCCTTTTCCTGACAGAGCGGGGAAGGTTATTGATGCTTGTCCTGTATTGCTGGATATTTCCTCAGACCGCAGTTACTGCACTGTGCTGGGAGGTGACCTTAGACCATGTATGGAGGGTCTGGTAGTGTGGCCACCTCTGATAAGAGAATGGTACCATCTGTACTAGCCCATTCACATATCCTGGTCGACAAACCGTGGTGCAATTGCCTTTTATCTGTCATGCTCGGGGTAAACCTTCAAGGGCAGCTCGGAACTGAGAAAGCTCGAAAGTGTGCTTTCATTGGCCTTTTAAAGGTGGTACCAGGGCCAGAGATCACGGTATAACCAGGGATATCCAGGTGATGGTTATTACCTCCAGCCATGCTGGGTGGGAGAATCGAGCTGGTATTGAATGAAAGGGACACCATGGGGTCGGGGTGGGGGGTGGGGGTAGGTAATGAGGTGAGTTCGATAAGATAGCACCAGGAAACTAGCTCGACTTCGTGCAGACAATCCCTCTGTCACACTCAATAAAAATGTCACTGAGATAAATAGTTGTTACATTCAACCTAATGAGTCATAGACTCTGCTGTGCCCACTCACAGTTACAAAGCTGCAGAACAAATGTTCATCCAAAAATCCATCATCTGAACTCACACCAATATCCCATTCACTCACCATTCCTTGGAATACTGGCTCACGTTGCAGGATTCTGTCGAAATATGTTCATTTCAGCATTCTGAAAACTGTGATCTTCCATGAAATTGTCTCTCAACCTTCCTTTCTCGTTTTCCCCAAAATCCTTTTGTTTGTTGGAATTTAAACTGATTCCCTCACCATCACTCTCTGGCAGTGGTTTTCACACCCACAGCACCCCCTTGTCATGGTATAATGGAGATATGGAGCTGTAAATGGATGGGAGCTTCACATCCTGTCATTTTCAGCATGGGCTGCAACTTTCCCCACGCTGGGCAGGGATCTAACACAGTGTTACTGAGCAATGTACTGGGGTGGTGTACACGGCTCTACATGCGGGGAAGGTAACTGCTCAGGTTTACAGATCAATTCACTGCTGTTCACTGCACAGCTCCTCATACTGAACAGTTCTTTGTTCACGTTTAATGAGCAATATATTGGTGTGGGTTGAATATCACCCCATGATGGACAGAAAGGTTCGTCCGGGTTTCTGAATCAATGCACCCGTGTGAACTGCACTGCTCCCTATGCTGGACAGATAGCTAGTGGACCGGTGAGACCTGCAGAGTGGTCCATCCTGGATAGAATGCAGGGTTTT